>NC_048603.1:25921312-26198812 GCF_003668045.3 Cricetulus griseus
ATCTTGGGTTATCTTTATCTCTAAATAGCCCTGTATTATCCATGCCTACATTTGACCCAACATCCTCATGACTGTTAAAGAAATACTTTTAGAATGTGCAAGCAGCCTCTTGGCTGTCCACCTGATATCTCTAGTATGCTTTTGTTGTTGTTGTTGTTGTTTGAGACAGTTTCTCCATCTAACAGTCCTGGCTGCCCTGGAACTCGCTCTGTAGACCAGGCTGGCCTCGAATTCATTGAGATCCCCCTGCCCCTGCCTCCCCAGTGCTGGGATTAAAGACATGAACCACCAATGCAGGGCTACCAAGCAAGTATTTAACAACTGCTGAGCTGGCCACTGCTAAGCCCTCAGGGTGCACAGAAGAATACACAGCAATTTTAGCCTAAAGGACTTCCTGGATTGGTGAGTCTGGTGTGCCCTCTGTCCTATTTTTTCTGGGGACACTCCAAGATATCTAAGGACAGAAGCCAAAGAAGTGAAGGCCCATAATAAAAAAATAATTTATAAGCACGAATAAATAAGAAATCAATAATAAATGTCTGAGTTTACTTTCTATTGCTGTGATGACACACTCCAACAGAAACAACTTAGAAAAAGTGTTCAACTCACAATCTGTCATGAAGGACAGCCAACCACAGGAACTCGAAGCAGCATCCACATTCAGGTAGCAGTTAAAAAAACAACCAATGCTTGCTGATGCTCGGTTCTACTTCTCCATTCACACAGCACAGGAGCCCAGTCAGGAAATGATGTCATCCATAGTGGTTGGTTCTTTCCACCTCAATTAATGTAATCAAGATGATTCTTCACAGGCATGCCCAGAGGCCGGCTCCTAAGTGATTCTAGATCCCGGCAAGCTAACGACACTAACAAACCAGTAAGCGATGCTAGGACATCAGGTGAAGCATGGGTAGTCCAAGAAGCAAGAGCTGGGTGTAGAGTCTTTGAAGACACAGGCTGAATGAAACAATGGGTGGTCAGGTCAACAAAGACATCGCTCTCAGAATGCAACTCCCTGAGAAAGAGGAAGGGCAAAACCTAAGGTCCCTCTCACTTGGACCATATTCAGTGGTTTTCATGTGTATAGTTTTGGCATCCAGAACATCCCCAAAGATGGTTGCTTTCATGCGTTGGTTCGGTTCTGTATCCTCGCTCGTGCATGACGAGAAAAGATATTTCATCAGCACCCTGTGGCAGACATGGTGACTGTGGCCGCCAAGTAGGGTCAGAAAGGGTGTTGTGGTTTCCGCCTCCCTGTCTCTTGGATTACTTGCTGTCACAGAGGACAGGTGCCATTTGAGAAAGACTATCACATACCCTGTCTTCAAGCATACAATAATGTACGTGTGCACGCTTTGTATATTTATACGTTTTAAGTAACCAAGCAATTCTCTTTTAGACTTTAATTTTTTTTCAAGTCTAAAATTCTTCTTCCCTCCAGTCCCTCCCATGTCCTTTTCTTCTAACTCCTCCCATGTCCCTCTCTTCACTCCCTTTCAAATTCATGGTCTCTTTTTCTTTGATTGTGTGTGTGTGTGTGTGTGTGTGTGTGTGTGTGTGTGTGTGTGTGTGTGTGTGACCACACTTCATATGAGATAACCACTTGGAGCCCTCATCCTGTGGAAGACTAATTCCCCATCTCTCAGTAGTCATTAGTTACCTGTAGTTTGTTTGTCTAAGAGTGGGATCCCGAGAGATTTCCCTGTTCTGAATTAGCTCGTCTATCAGTGTCATCATTGTTTAGGTAGCCATGTTGTTGAGATATTGTAGGGTGTTTCTTTCCTGTCATTTACAAGAGATTCAATCTCACAAACGACTCCCTGGTCCTCTGGTTGTTGAAATCTGTTCACCCTCTCTTCTGGAATGTTCCCCGAACCTTACCTATAAAAGTTGTGTTGCAGATGTATCCACTGGGGCTCCACAGTCCGAGATCAGTTGATATCTGATTTTAACCAGCTGTGGATTTCTGCCCGCCCTCCCTCCCTCCCTCCCTCCCTCCCCTCCCTCCCTCCCTCTTCTTTCTTTCTTTCTTTCTTTCTTTCTTTCTTTCTTTCTTTCTTTCTTTTCACAAGACAGGATTTCTTTGTGTAACAGCCCTAGCTGTCCTGGAACTAATTCTGTAAACCAGGCTGGCCTGGAACTCACAGAGTTCTGCCTGCCTCTGCCTTACAAGTGCTAGAACTGAATCAATGCTGTGTACCACCACCGCCCGGTGGAATCAAGCATTTCTTAGTCAGACCAAGCACAAGGTAAAAACTTGACTTTTGTTTTTCTTTTTTTGTATTTGAGATGGTTTAGCTTTGTAGCTTAGTCTGCCTTCAAACTTGTGATTCTCCTGCCTCAGAATACCAAGTGCTAGCATTACAAGCATGTACCAAAACTCCTGGATAAAAGTCTCAAAAGAGCCAGGCAGTGGTGGCACACACCTTTGATCCCAGCACTCGGGAGGCAGAGGCAGGCGGATCTCTGTGAGTTCGAGACCAGCCTGGTCTACAAGAGCAAGTTCCAGGACAGCCTCCAAAGCCACAGGGAAACCGTGTCTCAAAAAACAAAACAAAACAAAACAAAACAAAAAAGTGTCAAAAGATACCAAAGATTATCAGTTTCATTGTATCCCCTGAAATGCAGTTCAGCAGAGATGATCCATTAGTGTCACAGAGAAGGTAAAGGGCTGTCTAACTCAATAAGCAGACACCATCTGTTACACTTCAAATGCCTGTTCACTCTGCAACACGAGGGACAAAAAATTATCTAACAAATTCCATACAGTCAGATACTAACTTATTTCAGATTTATCAACCTTGTAAATAACTGGGGTACTATAATAACAGGGCCATCAGAAAACAGCACTGCATCCATGTTTTTCTCTTATGTCGTTGTGTCTACAATTCCTCTAGATAAACATCTCCAAGACCAATTGTTAAGACAAAGTCTACACATTTAGACATTCTCTCAGCAGCAGCATGGGAAAAGCTTTGACTGCAACTGTCTTGATTTACAAACAGAGTGAGACTCTGAGAAGTCAAATGACTTCTCAAAGTCACCCAGCTGATACACGGCAGACCTCGCCTTCCAACCCAGCTGCCATTGCTTGCTCAGCTGTACCAAGTGTCAGGATGTCCGCGAGGAGAGGCAGTCCAGGAAGGTCAAGGACTCTCCTGGGTTCCCTCCTCATGTCGTTCTTGGCTGCTGCCCTTCTTGAGCTGCAGGCAGGGGAGAGAGGAGCGTGGCCTTTCCTCTTGACATTTGAAAGTCAATAGAAGGGGATGGAGCTACTGGGGCTCATGTCTTCTAGAAGCAGCCTTGGCATACCCGGAAGTTACTGTGTCATCAGCTCCCAAGCTGCCTGTGATGGCAGCAGGCTGACTCCTATCGAAGTCTCCGACTCAGGTTCTCAGGAGGAGTTCACGAGACCGTGGACATGAAAGAGCCTGACATGATAAGGAAATGCCAGGCAAAGAGATGTTCTTCTCTTTGCTCTCTTTTCTGCAAAAGGATCCTATAGAACAGGCTTGTTTCCCTGGGGAAGAATAACTTGCAAGGAGTCTGGGATTGCAAGATACGTGCAATAGACGGTAAAAGGAGTGATTTTCTTTTTCATAATCAGACATGGACAATTCTCATAAAAGGGCTAGTATGCTTGTATGAGTACACACGCATGCATATGCATGCATACATACACACAGGTACACACATGTACAAAAAGGCATGCAAATATGCACACAGACATGTGAACAGACATGCACACACATGCACACATACACACACACACACACACACATACACACACACACACACACACACACACACACGCTCACACACTCCCATCACATGCAAAATTACACCCAGCAAGGGTTTTCCCCACTAAACTATCCACGAACAGGTGGCATTTACATGGAATTGAGCTGAGCCAGTGAGATGGCTCAGTGGGTAAAGGCACTTTGTGCCAACCCGCTGACCTAAGTTTGATTCCGAAGGCTCACAAGGTAGAATAGGAGAACCAACTTCTTTCAGCTGTCCTCTGACCACACACATGCCAGCACGCAGGCACGTAGCCACACACACTAAACAGATGAACAAGGGAATAAGATGTTAAAAAAAAAATTAAATGTAGCTGAGCTGACGACTGAGATCATCACAACTGCAGGATACAAGACATGAACGCCCTAATTAAGCTTATCCGCGAAGATAGCCTGGAAATTGTAGGGTTTACCTGGAGCTGGGATCAGTGAGCTTTTATGGGCCGATAACAAATTGTCGTGTTCCCAGGTACACAGCGGAAACGGCCTTGAGCAGATGGAACACACTCATTAGAGGATCTGTGGCCTCCCTGCCCTGTGAGAGCAGGCTGTGCTCTGGTGGAGGCTTGCTGAAACTGTGAGGATTTTCCCAGCATCGCTTCTGAGAACTGAGCCTCCTTAGCTCGCACAGCTTCCTGGTATCAACCGAGGCTTTGGAAGAATGCACACAATGGGCTCTGTTGGCTTCCGGGAAACAGGCTTCAGCTACTAGAACACACCGGGCTCCTGCTAGCTGCAATGATGCCTCATGAGGCCTGAGGAAGACTACTTCATTCCCTGGTCTATGACAGCATGGCACTTGTCCCCAGGAGGACATTATGGGAAGGTGGTCACACAGGACCCCCACTCAGAAAGACTGTCATCTGGTTTAATGCTCTGAGGTAGCCCCCTGGAAATGGTTACTATATGGACATGTGACAACATGTTTCCATTTTGTATTGGGACCTACAAATTATGTATGTCATCCTCTCGACCTCTCTGCCCTTTACATACAGTGTTCCTTATGCAGAACCTGACCCACCATCTTGCTCTGAGAGATGAAGACTTACTTCCTTTGTCTTCCCTGCCTTCTTCCTCTTCCTCTTCCTCTTCCTCTTCCTATTCTATTCTCTACTTCCATTCTTTCTCTAAAGAAGGTGTGTGTGGCCGGGCGTTGGTGGCGCACGCCTTTAATCCCAGCACTCGGGAGGCAGAGGCAGGAGGATCTCTGTGAGTTGGAGACCAGCCTGGTCTACAAGAGCGAGTTCCAGGGTAGGCTCGAAAACCACAGAGAAATGCTGTCTTGAAACCCCCCACCCCCCCAAAAAAGAAGGTAGGTGTGTGTGTGTGTGTGTGTGTGTGTGTGTGGCTATTATTTATTTATTTATTTATTTATTTATTTATTTATTTATTTATTTTTGGTTTTTCGAGACAGGGTTTCTCTGTGTAGCTTTGGAGCCTATCCTGGCACTCGCTCTGGAGATCAGGCTGGCCTCGAACTCACAGATATCTGCCTGCCTCTGCCTCCCGAGTGCTGGAATTAAAGGCATGCGCCACCAACGCCCAGCGCGTTTACTTAAGCAAGGGAAATTTACCAATGGCTACAGCACTGAGGAAAACGACTGTCCTCCCCCTGCCAGCAATCATTAAATGTCTCAGGTGGAGGAAAGGGCTTAACTTCTCCCTGATTCATGACGGGACATTGACAGGCATACCTGCGCAAGTAAGCACTGCTACCGTAAGTTCATGAGCACAATGGCCGTGTCATGTCCCCAAGAAGACAGCATTTCATGGTACCCTTCCCTGCTTTTTCTGGCTCTTATTTTTCTCTCTGCTGTCACTCAGATGGTCCCTGAGTCTTGAAGTGGGTGACACAGGTGTCCCATATTTAATGCCGAGCGCCAGTCACTAGTCTCAGGGCTTTGACTAGCTATGAGTCTCTGCCTTGATCATGACCTGCAAACAGAGGTGTCTCTGGTTAGGACTGAGACCAGCACCAATCTATGGTACAAACATTTTTATTTCATATAGTCTATTGATGGGGGTGGGGCGGGGCCAAGACTCAGGCCCGCAGGCTCTACAGCAACTGTCTTTACTGGGTGAGCCATTTGCTGGCCTTAATGTAATATATTGGAAAACACTTGACACTATGTCCATCTAGAGTCTCCTTACTTTTCTCCACTTATTGAAATGGCTGTGAGGTTCTCTCTTTTAAGTAAAGAAATCAGAATGAAGAGGTATCTCAGTTACTGTTTTGTTGCTATGAAGAGACACCACAACCAAAGTAACTCTTATAAAGAAAACATTTAATTGGAGGCTCGCTTGCTGTCTAGAGGGTTAGTCCATGACCATCATGATGGGACGTAAGCAAGCATGGCACTGGAGCTGAGACTGGGAGCTTTACATCTTGATCTGCTGGCAGTAAGCAGAGAGAGAAGGACTGGACCTGGCAGGGCTTTTAAAACCTCCAAACTCACCCCCAGTGACACACCTCCAAGAAGGCCACACCTCCTAATCCTTCCCAAACAGTTCCACTGACAGGGGACCAAACTTTCAAGTATATGATCCTATGGGGGCAATTCTCATTCCTATCACCCAAGAGGCCAGTGAGATGGCTCTGTGGAGGAAGAAGCTTGCTATTAAACCTGACAACTTGAATCTGACTCCTGGAACCCATGTAGTAGGAATAAACAGCTGACTCCAGGGGCTGGAGAGATGGCTCAGTGGCTAAGAACACCCACTGCTCTTCCAGAGGACCTGGGTTCAATTCTCAGCACCCACACGGCAGCTCACAACTGACTATAACTCCAAGATGTGACACCCTCACACAGACACACATGCAGGCAGAACACCAATGCATATAAAATAAAAATAATTTTTTTTAAAAAAGAACTGACTCCAGGAAGTTTTCCTGTGACCTTCATAACACTTATAAGACACACATACACACCCATCCACTGAATAAGTAAATACATGCAGAAGAATTTATTTAAAGTAAGGAATCAGGTAAGGAAAACAAAGAAGAGAAAAAATGCTAAGGACATTGTTACTACTGACAAAGGAGTCACAAAGTCTTGCATGCCTACTGTGGATGGGACAACACCAGCCTCAGAGCTTTCTAGCTGCCAGGGAAGGAGGAAAACATTTTCGGTTATTTGTTCTTAACACCTCTGGAGCTTAAAAATCAAAGTCAGTGTATTAGGAATAATACAATAATTGCAGCCTCTGAGCTCGAAGACAGAGCTGTTCGGCAATGATAAGGAAGTGTTTCTCATGAATCTCCATAAAGGTAGCTTTAATGAACGGACAGCTCTTCCTGAGATTCTTAGCATGCAGCAGCCTGTAACGGAAAGCATATTGTAGATTCTGTGTAAAAATTACCAATAATGTAGGAAAACCGCTGATAGCTAAAGGTTGAGATTAATTACAATTGGAGGTTAATTGCAAATATGAGGGCTGGGGATGTAACACACCTGCCTAGCTTTCGCAAAGTCGTGGGTTTGAACATAAGAACTATGATACCAACAACAGCCATCAAAGAGACGTCGTGGTTTCTATCAGTCAAGGCATGGAAAGCAATGCTACCGTAACAAGCAACTCTGAAATCTTGATGACACCACTTCCTCCTTGTAAGCTACATTTCCCTTGGGCTAACTGGATGTGTCTGTTTTGTGTCCTCTTCAGACAAGGACACAGTGATGATGCTCCAGGATTTCCAGGACTTCCAGACAGGTAACAAAGGGGCACATCCATGGTGATACCACATCTGAAAACCTTTGTCTCTGAACATCAAATCTCAGGTCTACTCACCTTTCCTTGGCCTAACACCTAACTACGGGGGATGGGCAAGTTAACCCCACCACATTCCAACATCGTGAAGAACTGGAAATATTTGAAATATACACCACATGGCTATATTTAGGGAGCTATGTATCTATTCTCTCCCCCTCTCTGTATCTATCTATCTGTCTGTCTGTCTGTCTAGCTATCTATCCATCCATCCATTAGCCAACCCTCTATGGTCTAACACAGTTCTAGAGAAGCAAGTCCAGGGCCTAAATAAGCCAGGCATGTCCAATAACACAGAACCTGCTGCCTCTATAGCATCATTGTTTAAATGAGTAAATGAGTATATTAGTTGTCTATGACTATGTAATAAATCCCCCCACCATGAGTGAAAGCATTTAAATAGTGAATAAATAGGTAAATGGATTTTTTTTTAAATTCTTGAGCAGGGAACTGAGTATGATGATAATATAAAATATTAGCAGGTGGAGACAGGAACATGAGGAATTCAAGGCCAGCTTCAACTACATAGTAAGTATAAGATCAACATGGGCTACCTGTGACTTCATTTCAAAGTGTGTGTGTGTGTGTGTGTGTGTTTATATGTGTGTGCGTGTTTAAATCAGGGTATGGTGTCACATGCCTATCTGGAGGTCAAGACCAGAGGATCATGAGCTTGAGGTCAGCCTTGGCTACAAACAACAGCTTTAAAACATTAGGAGCCTTTCCCCAGCTCACCACAGCTGCATTGTTTTTTGTTTTGTTTTGTTTTGTTTTGTTTTTTCCAAGACAGGGTTTCTCTGTGTAGCTTTGGAGCCTATCCTGACACTCCTCTAGAGAGCAGGCTGGCCTCGAACTCACAGAGATCCGCCTGCCTCTGCCTCCCCAGTGCTGGGATTAAAGGCATGCGCCACCAACGCCCAGCCCTCAGCTGCATTCTTAATCAACTGTCCACATTCTACTACGTTTAAAAACATACCTGTATATATTTATCAAAACTGTGATTTTGCTATATTTCCCAAGCCAGTCTCAGACTCATGGATTCATAAGATCCTTGTGCCTCAGGTTCCAGAAGAGCTGGGACTGTGGGCATGTACTACAACTCCCAGCATCCTATGGTTTCTCTTACAGAGCATCTTCTGGGCAACGATGAAATCCCAAAGATACATTGGTGAACAATGGTGACACCATCTTTCTCTGTCAGATGTCTTCAGCTTGAGAAAGGCTGCAGGTGCACAGGAGACAGGAGTACCAGCCAGAGGAGAGCTTGCAACTCCCCAGTCTAACAGCCAAACTCTAATCCGGGTCTCTTAGCTCATTGTTTTTTACCATCTACTAAATCCTGCCACCAACTATTATCTCTCAAAGGCTTTGAAAGAACAACTATAGCTTGCATTTGAAAGAACTCTGCAGCCCACTCTCTGGCAAGAGGCAAGAATGCTGCTCTGTTGGCTTTTACCCAATAGCAAGAGGAATCAGTCTAGTCCCTGTTCTCAGGAACTTAACACCCTTGCTAGAAAATTTCCAATTAATCATGGTCAGCACAAAGAGATGTCAATTCCAGCCCGGAGGTTTTCATAACTGGGTTATACAGGTATCAGGTCACACACACACACACACACACACACACACACACACACACACACGCATGCACACATTTTTAAATTTTAATGTCAATGCAATTTTAGTGAGTATGAGGAATAAATGGAACCGACACCCAAACTCTATTTTGAATATTCTCATGTTCATCCATTCATTTCACAGACATGTATTGACTGTGACCCTGTCTCATTGTTCTAGTCCCTGGGTATCCAACAGTGGACAAATAGCCCCAAATCTCTTGTTTCCACAGATTTTGCGTTAGATTAAAAAACGTATATGTGTGCTAAAAAGCAAGGTGATTTAAGGAAAGAAACCCACAAAGTCTGAAACTATTGGGGGTAGTCTGGAGCCAGCTCTTATTTGATGGGTGACCTCGGGACAGTTTCTTAATCTTTCTGGGCCTCGGTTTCCCCTTTGACCACCCAGCGACAGGACACACAAGCTGAGCCCACAGCAAGCATCCCTGAAGTATTCGTTCACTTGGCTTGCAGGGCAGGGTAAAAGTTGTGAAGATGAAGCCCTCCACCCTACAGAATTTGACAAAGCAGATTTGGGGCAAGGCCCAGGTTTGAACATCCTCCCCCTGCTTTTTATGTGAACTACCCAGGGCTGCTTTAGGGTTCATTTGGGCCCCTCTGGGACACAGGAGGACAGAAGGCGGCAGAGTGTCTTCCTTGATGCTGTGATATTTTGCAGAATGAACTAACAGGCCAGCGTGTGTCTGGGGCAGGGAGCAGCAGTTACGAAGAGGCAGAAAAGGACAGGTTTGGTCATGAAAGTTCAAGAAGTTTGCCATGAGTAGGGGGTCCAGTGTGTGAGGTTTGTTAGTGCCTCTGCTTTGAGGGTATTTTGCAGCCTGTCCTCAGCATGCAGAACATGCTGAATCAAGCCTCATGGAAACCTGTCAACCAAGAGTAATTTTCAACTTTGAATCATTTGCATTTTCAGACTTAAATGATTAGAAACCCAAAGGGCTAGCATGAGGGAAAAAAAAAAAAAAAGACTTCAAAGTGATTGGTGGGTTGACAATATATCAATATGTTTCTCTTTACCAGCGATCCCTACCTGTACCCACCCCAGTGATTTCAGGCAAACTCAGGGAAAGAGTCTATTGAGCTTAGATACAACAACAGAGCAAGCCAAGTGGGATGGGCCTACCCCAGTAATTCTAGCATTTGGGAGGCTGAGACAGGAGAAGTACCGAGTTCAAAGCCAGCATATAGCCCACAGTGAAATCCTGTCACAAAATAAAATTTAAAATAGCCGTTTCAAAAGGAGGGGGAAAAAAAGAGAACATACCCAATGTAACAGCTACAGAACATGTACAAAATCCATGCATGGTATCACGCTGTGGTGTTTTCTCCTGCTTTGCTTTTGATAGAGATGGGGACTGCAGGCCTGGAATGATGGCACAAAAAAAAAAAAATAATAATGCCATCCCATGAAAGGCAAAGGCAAAGGCAAAGGGGTCTCTGTGAGTTCACGGCTTGTTTATGTTGGGAAAGATTGCCTTAGGGATTTTTTGAAGAATCAAAAGTCCCAGGGGTCATTTTCTTAACACTGCAGCAGAGTGAAGAGAGCGAACATATGTCGGAATCGGATGGACCCAGATTTGGCGTCTGACTACGCCTCGAATTAGCTGCATGACCCTTGACACACCATGAAGAGAATCCTGGAAAGAGTGGGTGACGTTGGCATTCCAAGTGTGTGGCACATAGAAGCCTGGCACGTAGGAGAAGCCTTCCTGATGGCAGCCAGTTTTTCATCAGAAACAAGCTGCTGACATCCAAAACCCAAAAAAGAGGAAGGCTCAGGGGCAAGTTGAGATGCGGAAGTCTTTCACTTGAGACTTGTGGAGAAGAGAGTATGAGGTGCGTGTGGCTAAGATATGGGACCAAGGGCTGCAGATTTAGTTCAGCTTTGTGGGGACCCTGGAAGCACGGAGCAATGGGATGAGGAGAGCTGAAAAAGAGAGTGCTCCCAGCTGGTGGGACACACACACACACACACACACACACACACACACACACACACAGCAGGGAGGGGGGTGCTCTGAGCTGCTGTCAATCCCTGACATTCATGGCTGCTAGGAGGAGCCCAAGAGAAGAGGAGGTGTTGGTGGGTAGAGAGTAGGAAGAGAAAGCAAAGTTAAAAAGGGAAGGAAGGGGGCTTGGGTGTGGTTTGGTGTGCAAAGGATCTCAAGCAGGCAGGAAACTTCTTCCAACAATCTGAGCTTGTTTACCCTCCTGAAGAAGTCTAACCTGGATGACGAAGGGGAGGGTGATTGATGTTTAGAGCTAGGGTCTTGCTACAGTGTCCCAATAGGCCTGGTACTTACCATATAATGCAGGCTGACCTTGCACTCCTGGCAAACCTCCTGCCTCCAGCTTCTAAACTGGGAATTGCAGATGTGTGTGTCTCAGCATTCCCAGCTGCCAGTCTGGATTACTGAACACCTACTATGTGTACTTCCCCCATTAGAGACTGATCATAGAGTTGTCCTAGGTTTCAACTTAAGCCCCAGGTGCTCTTCTATCTGCATCCTCCCCAAATCAAGTCCTCCAGGAACTTCAGAATAACCACGTTGTTAGAAACTACATCTTTGCTGGCCAGTGGTAGCCCACGCCTTTAGTCTCAGCACTCGGGAGGCAGAGGCAGACGGATCTCTGTGAGTTCGAGGCCAGCCTGGTCTCCAGAGAGAGTGCCAGGACAGGCTCCAAAGCTGCACAGAGAAACCCTGTCTCGAAAAAAACATAAATAAATAAATAAATAAATAAATAAATAAATAAATAAATGAGGGAGATGGCTCAGCCAGTAAGCAAAGTGCTTGAGTCCTGGCTGTGTTGCCATCACTTTCTAACTCAGCACTGGTACTCAGCACAAATAGAAAGAAGATGCTCGGAGCTTTCTAGTCAGCCAGTCTATCCTAATTGGCGAGCTCCAAGCCAGTGAGGAATCCTGTCTCAAAGGAGGTAGACTGCATTTGTGAGGATGTCGCCTGAGCTTGTCCTCTGGCATCCGTGTGCATGCACACTTAGCCACACCCAACATACAGACACAGATGAGATGTATGCACACACACATATATACACAAACATTAAACATGGAAAAGGAAGGTATTCGTGAGGAGTCATACACAGATGGGGACAAGTGTGACATGGACCACAAAGCAGGGAGTTCAGTGATGCAGTTGCTAGTCAAGGAGAGTGGAGATTTGCTGGCATCCTGCTGAAGCCAGAGGAGGCAGGAAGGAACCCCACCCCCCACCCCCTTGCAACTGACATCTTGATTCCAGACTTCTGCTCTCTGGAACTATGGGAACAAAACACTATTGGGGTAAGTCAGCAAAAGGTGCGACTGTGTTATTGGGGAGGGGACACTAGGAAATTAATATTACATTTTAAAGGAAAGATGTAACAAGGTACACACCTTACTTCATAGCACTGTGCTCATGGTAACGTGTGTGTAACTGAACGGTGTCCTTATCTGGCAGGGTTCTGGGGAAACTGAGGTTAAGTCCCCATTTATACAGACACAGATGCAGTTTGGATCCAAGAAAAAAAAATTATGAAAGAGCAGTCCAACCCTCTATCAGAAGACTTGTGGAAGCCAAGAATTGTGGCCTTGCCTGTAATCCCAGCACTTGGGAAGTAGAGGAAGGAGAATCTGCGTCTACAAGAGAGTTCAAGGCCAACCTGGAAGACAGGAGTTGCCTAGCTCAAAAATGAACCAACAAATCAAAGCAAACAAAATGCCCACTTGGCAGACACCAGGGATACTCAAAAGGTGGTTGACTGGCATAAGTGAACTTTGATAAGGTTTTGAAAGATTTGGAAGAACACAGGCTTGTCAGAAAAGTCTCATTGGGTCCCTCTACTACTATCATCAGGGTTTCAGTACTTTTCAAGTGCTTGAGCTTGGTTTGTGTATTCCAGAGCCTGTGTCCCTTCCCCTATGAAATGGTGAACCTATACCACCCTGGCTTCTCTAGGAAGATGAAGATCCGGTTGTTTAAATTGCCCTCTTTCACTTTCAAAAGGTGTCCTGGTTTGTAGTAAAAATAGTTGAAGCTGTTTTTTTACTTGTTACTTTTGGAGTTGAAATTATAACATCTTAATTATATATTTCAAAGAAAAATTTCACCAAACAATTTCACCTTCCCGTGTCAGGGGCATCCTGTTATTTGGGAACCATTTGAATAGGGTATCACTGAGACATTTACAAGTTAGGGATCTGAAAGCAGGTCTCTGGTGACAGCCAAAGCCAGGATTACATGAGGTCATTAGCAATGTGACCTTGTCATTTGATGAACAACTACTCAGTTTCTGAAGACCATTTTTCTTTTCATGAATGCAATTAAAGTAATCATTTTTTGTGCAATCCATAGAATTGCTAAGATGATGGTGATTCACACAAATGCCTTCCCCACTCCCACAACAAACCAAGAAACAAAAAGTACCTTAGCACAACATTGGCTACAAGATGCTGATTTCTCAAGCAGCAGAATAAAAAGCTCTAAGAATTGTGTTTGAACTATTCAGAGCTTATTTGGGTTTGGAGTAAACTTCTAGACAGTGGGAGCAGAGACTGCAATAGAAGTCAAGACACTACACAGCCCAGACCACCCACCGTCAGCTATGTCTGAGGGAGGACCTTCAGGACACGCTAACCCTAAGTGAAGTTAGTGCACGAACAAAATGTGCAGGCTACAGAGCAACACTGGCTGAAAACCAGCCTTGGACCAGGATTCTGTGTGTGGTGCTCTGTTATGACCTTTTCTATCCCTGCCTTTGTCAAAGCATCTGTCTTGTCCCAGAGTAAGACAGGGGGAATGTGAGGAACGTTCTGCCTGCCTCCTTCGGGGCTTTTCAAGTTTGTTCAAAGCCACTGGTAACTTCCAGAACTGGGGAGTCAGGGGGGTTAGGGAGGAACACATTGCCAGGTGTTGAGAGAGCCACCCAACTTTGTATCTCCAGGGATCCTGTTCGGACTGTTGAATGCTGTTCCACAGAGGTGTGCCTTTGTCTTGCGGTGCTTTTGCTTTTCTGTGCATTGAGATTGGAACCCAGGACCTGGAACTTGCTAAGCACACACGTTATCACTGAGGGACACCTTCAGCACTCAGTTGCCCCCAGGGAAGATTCAAGGCAATTTGTTGTCCCCTGGGCAACTCCTGGTTAGAGGAGGGCATGGTGCTTTCTCAGGCTGCCCCAGCCCACTCTCACTTGGGCAAGAGAAAATGCCAAAAGGAGGGACTGGGCACAGAGCTGGGTGGGTAGGATGCTTGCCTAGCATGATGAAAGTTCAGGACTGGAGAAAAGGTTGGGTGTGGCAGTACATGTGTATAATCCAAGCACTCAGGAGGTAAAGGTAGGAAGAGCAGGGGTTCAAGGTCATCCTTGATTATGTAGACAATTTGAGAATAGCCTGGGATACATAAGTCTTTGTTAAAAGAGAGAAAGAAAGAAGGAAGGCAGGAAGAAGAAACAAATAAAACAAAAGGATGAAAAGGGGGACGAAAATCAAAAGACGATGGAATCACCACCAACGAAGAGCACTGGTAGGGCATCACAAGCAATACATGAAAGTATACCTAAGAGATACAAATACAGTCCCTATGTGCTCTGGAGATGTGTGGCCTGCGACCGGTGTACAGCCCATAGCCTGCCTGCCCTTCATTCATCTACAAGATAAACCCATCACCTTCCCAATCAGACTGCCCTTGTCCCAGAGAGGCTCCCAGTTCTCTGACCCATTTCCCTGTGTTTGTCTTACCCAGACCTGGCACCCATGGAGGACAAACCACTCTCTAAGGTGCCACGCAAAGTCCCCAGGACCAACATGGAAGGCACCCTGTGACAGACTCCAGGCTGATGGCAGAAGGGCGGTTTGGGAGGGAGATTTGTCCGTGAGGGTTTTCCCTGAGAAAGTGGCTTTCCAGAGTGTTATCCCGCTGCACTCACTCAGGAGGCAGAAGCAGGTGGGTCTCTGAGAGTTGGAAACCAGCCTGGTCTACAGAGTGAGTTCAGGGGCAACACAGAGAAACCCTGTGTCAAAAACAAACAAAGAGGAAACAGAATGTTGGGCTGGTACAAGCTGCCATGACTTTGTCGAGAATCTCGTTAGCATGAGATGGCAGGTTGGAGCAGCGGAGCATATTTGGGCTTGAATTCTATTTCTAACCCTGTGTCTCACCCAATGGTGGAAGTCTCTTTGTTCTTCCTACTCTTTGTATCCTTGTTTCCTTTCTTTTTTGTTTTTTGTTTTTTGTTTTTTGTTTTGTTTTTTTTGAGGCAGGGTTTCTCTGTGGCTTTGGAGTCTGTCCTGGAACTCGCTCTTGTAGACCAGGCTGGTCTCAAACTCACAGAGATCCTCCTGCCTCTGCCTCCCGAGTGCTGGGATTAAAGGCGTGCGCCACCAACGCCCGGCTTCCTTGTTTCCTTTCTGTTTCCCTAGAAAGTTTCAGTCTGTCTCATTGCAGGGCCTCAAGATATTAAGCATGCTTGATTTACAGCCATCCTATGTATCTTGGCTGAACGCTTTCTCTGAACCTCGAGGCTATCAGATGTTCTGTCAGTTCATGGAGTCTGAACCGACAACCAGGGAGCCAGCATGGGACTGACCTAGGCCCTCTGTATATATATATATATATATATATATATATATATATATATATCAGTTGTTGAGCTGGGTCTACTTGTGGGACTCCTAACAGTGGGAGCAGGGGCTGTCCCTAACGTGTTGTGTGGCTTTTGGGAACCTATTCTTCATACTGGGTTGCCTCGCCCAACCTTAATACAAGGGGAGGAGCTTGGTCCTACTGCAACTTGATATACCATGCTTTGTCCTTGCCCTACTACTTTGTGCCCTGAAAATAATCTGGTTAATTACTTGTGCAAATACTTGCTCAGTATATGCCTTGTCTGCTAAGCGGTAGAGTATGGCTATTCCACACTGAAGCATTTGTGTACAATCCATCTACCGGGGAGTTCTGGGCCAGTTTGGAAGATCCATTCCGGTGCTAATTGCTTATGTTTTAGGAGATCATTTTGGGTACCTGATGGGGAATGTACTACTGTGTATGTTTATCTTATTGATTGTTATTGATTGTTAAATAAAATACTGTTTGGCCAATGAGACAGCAAGTTAGACGGAACTAGGAGTCAAGGAGGATTCTGGGAAATGTAGTAGAGAATTGCTGATCCAGACAGGAAGTGACATAGCAAGGAGACTCACATTTAAGCGAAGGAGAAACAGGAAGGGTCCCTTTTTCCCGTTTGCCTCCTCCAGCGGCAGAATGTGAGCCACCGGCAACGAGGGACGCCAATAAGGCCTCCGATAAGGTAAGTCTTATAAAATATATAGATTTATGATAATTGAGACTGAGCTAACAGATGAGGAATCCTAGTCATTGGCCAAGCAGCTTTGAACCTGATACAAGTTTCTATGTATTTATTTGGGCCTAACTCGGGCAGGCGGCTGGCGTAAAGCTCACATGTGGCGGTGGGGCTCAGCGGCTTTTGGAGGAAAGATTTATCGTAACCGGTACCAGAAAAGCAAGGGAACAAATCTTATCTCCTAGAATACTTGATGTCTTAAAACAATGGTACTACAAATATGTAGAGGGATCTCTGAAGGGCTGTTATGTTGGCTTCATGAATGCTTAATTGTATCCCCAACCCAGGAAGACTTCTCCTTCTCTAGAAGCTACACTTCAAAAACTGAGGCCAAGATTATCCCAGCTGCATGTCACACGGTCCTTGCCTCACCCCTGAAGAGGAGGGCAGATAAAATGGCACCTAGTAGGTCATCTTTGGGTTGTTCTGGTCATGGTTGTAGAGAACACTTATTTAGCTCCGTGTCCTGTCTTGCTAAACACTGGAGATGTCGCAGCCAGCATGAGAGCAAGCCATCCATCTGACGGGAGGTAATCAGGTCACATAGCCAGCTAGATTGAGCCTCCATTCCAGTGGGGAAGCTCCAGAGGGAAGAGGTGATTTCAATAGAGAGGCAGCAGGAAGTGGAGAAGCTGGGTGACCAAGAGAAAGACTCCAGATTCTGTCCCTGCTGAGTGAAAACCACCCTGCTTAGATGAAGTTGAGAGAGCCACCTCTTTATCTTTATCTCTTTATCTCGGTACCCTGACATGCGAGGTAATGGCACGTGTGCGACTGTCTCGTGGGAGAAGGCTGCAGCCAATAACACAACAGATGAGGAATCTGGCCAATGTGAAAGGTGACATCATGGTAGCTGTTGGCTAGCAGCAGGAGCAAGCTACAAATGGGAAGGGGTTACCAGACAAGGTGAGAGAGACCTTCTGTGAAGACGTCCAACTGGATGAGGACAGACAGCAGATCCAGATCAGGGACCAAGGACCGAGGTGCCTGACATTTCAAAGAAATTAGAAATGCCTCACTATGGTTGTAGTTAAGGGTGGGGCTGAACATGCAGGCCGAGGGGTGGCTCATAGGCAGGTTCAAAGAGATTTCTAATTTTCTAATTTATTTGGTTGTGTGTGGACTGAAGGTGGAAGCCGGGGTTGCTAGCATCCCATGCAAGCCTCTCTCTCTGAGCTATATCCTGGGCATTTTTTCCTCCAAAGATTTATTTAGTTTGACTTTTGTGTGTATGAGTGTTTTGCTTACATGCGTGTATCTGTACCATGTGCATGCCTGGTGCTAAGCAGTTCAGAAGAAGGAATTAGAGATGCTTGGAAGCTACAGTGTGGGTTTCCGGAACTGAACCTGGGTCCTCTGCGAGAGCAGCAAGTGCACTTAATCGCTGAGCCATCTCTCCAGCTCCCTGGACCATTTTAAAAAATGTTCTTATAGCTGGGCAGTGGCGGCACACACCTGTGATTACAGCACTCAGGAGGCAGAGGCAGGTGGATCTCTGTGAGTTCGAGACCCAGTCCTGGTCTACAGAGCGAGTTCCAGGATAGCCTCCAAAGCCACCTGTCTTGAAAAACCTAAATAAATAAAATAAAGCTTTTATTTCAAGACAGTTTTACTAATTTGCCCAGGTTTTCCCGGCACTCACCTTGTTGTCCAGGTGGACCTTGAACTTGGAGTCCATGTACCTCAGCTTACTACAAATTTGTGTTGTAGGGGCCGAACATGTGAACCACTAAATTCTCCTAAGTCAGGGAGTGAACTGACAGGGCACATTTGGAAAATCACTCCTCTGCCTTTGAGAACACGGAATGAGAGACAGACATGTTGTATCCACTACAGAGTCCCAGACAGAAAATATCAGACGACCTATGGACAGAGCTTTTAGGCTGACAGCCTGGAGAGACTTAGTTACTGTTAGATGTATATAGAGAGGAAGGGAGGTGTTTCCAGGTAGCAAAACTCACCTACTGAACCGGAATGGGTCTCAAATCTTAATTTCCTGCAAATCCCTGGTGGATGGTATACCTTCCACAGGCCCCTGGTTGTCTCTTAAATTCCCATGCCAGTGCAAACATCACCAGGGCTGGGTTGGCTCAAAACAATAGAGATTGCATGGGTCCAGCAGCTAGTGTGGAAACAGCTAAAGTGACTCCCAGGGCTTTTGCTGTGTTTGTTTTTATGCCCCTCACTCACAGAACTTGAGAGAAACACTGGCCCCAAGGCCTCGCCTTTCAGACTGTCAGTGGTTCTAAGATGGACCGTGTATGAGAATCTGTCTTTTACAAAAGTTCTCCAGATGTGGAGAATCGGGCTTTTAAACAACGTGTTCTTCCTTTTATCTCTGAGCAGCGAGAGCCATAATGACCTAGAATCCAACCAGGGACAGTCCTTCCTTTCTTCTTTTGTTTTTTTGACACAGGGTTCCTCTGTGTAGCCTTGGAGGCTGTCCTGGCACTCACTCTGTAGACCAGGCTGGTCTTGAACTCTGTGGGACAATTTGTTTGAGCTACAGAGAGGATCCTGAAGTGCGTTTTTGAGCCTTGGATCCAGTCATGTCTTGGTCGTATAAACTAACATCTATCCCTTCCTTCCCTCCCGCCCTCCATCCTTTCTTCATTATCTCATTTTTTTTTCATCTGTCCCCTGTTTCTTTTTCTTTCTTTGATTTTGCCCATTTGAACAGTTTCTGTCACCTGGAACTTATGGTCGACAACGAGCAGTAGAGAGGCTGTTGCTCAGTCTGCTGCTGGGAGGGATGAATTAGGTAGTCTCCAGAGGGATTTGCTAGTTTGTTTGTTTGGTTTTGGTTTTTGGAGACAAGAATTTCTCTCTATAACAGCACTGGCTGTCCTAGAACTCAGTCTGTAGTCCAGGCTGGCCTCGAACTCACAGAGATCCGCCTGCCTCTGCCTCTAGAGTGCTGGGATCAAAGGCGTGTGCCACCACTGCCTGGTGATAAGAGATTTGTTAAAGCAGTGCAAAGGGCTGGACCCAGTGGCAATGACTGACATAACTTCACGAAATAGAGTCTTAAAACAGATGCCAGAAATATGTGCACATTTATTCTTTCATATGCCGATTTATTCATGCAAAGCAAAAAAATGTTTTTGAGACAGTGTCTCAAATGTAGCCCATGCTGGCTTGGAACTTGCAGAGGTCTGCCTGCCTCTGCCTCTGGGATTAAAGGTGTGCCTTGCCACACCTGGTTTCAACCAGATTTTGTATGTCAATGTGTCTGGTCTTTAGGATGCAAAGATAGAAGAGAAAGACACACTCCCTGTTCTTAAGAATTCTAGCAGGGCTAGATGTGGTAATGAATGCTTTTAATTCCAGCACTCCAGAGACAGGTAGGCAGATCTCCATGAGTTCAAGGGAAGCCTGGCCTGCCTTGCGAGCTCCAGGGCAGCCAGAGTTACAACACATAAAGACCCTGTCTCAAAAGCTTGGGAGGATGGGGTTGGGCGGCAGAAGAGGTTTAAACAAGTATTCCTCTACAGACGGACATGACAATTGGCAGAGGTAGAGAGTCCTGGGAGCCCAAGGAGGAGAATAGCCTGGCCAGTGCGGTCATCACCTGGAAGAATCCTTACCTAGAGGGGAGGAAAGAACTGCTTTTTGTTTGGGTAGTCATCTTGTGCACACAGTTAAGAAATGCCTATAGACCCTGAGCATGTAAGGCAAAGCCAACACCAGTTACCCACCTGTGACCGCCACTTTGACTCCTTTTCTTTTCTGTGGGCAATTCCTCCTTTCTCCGAGTCCAGCCTGCCATCAAGGAAATCAATCATGCCTCTGTCTTAACCTCTCAAAATCAAGTCACACAAAGCATGCCTAATGGGAATCCATTCCTTCGCCTGATGTACCCATCTCTTTCCTTACCTTTCTAGCTTTGCAGCCTGAAACAACTTTGCTTCTGCTTCACCCCCTCCTCAGGTCCGACGCACCACCAAGCCATCAAAGAGCCCTTCACTCAGGCCACTAGACAATTACTGGATTGCACTTTCATGCAAGCCACTGTTGGGCAAGACCTACTAGGTTCCATTCTCCAAGGAGTTAATCTGGACATACGTTCTCAATGGATGGAGGCAGGATCACCAAATTGGTCTTGTCTCAATGTTACTGGAGGTGAACATAGAAGGTTGAGTTGAGGGTGTGCCAGGCTGACCAGCTGCCATGCTTGTGGATGGATAGGTGGTGAGTGTATCAGAGAGGATGACGGGAGGATGGCTTTAATCCAGTAGGTAGCATAAATCCATAGAAGGGTTTTATAATAAGCCAGGACCTGGCATATCTGTCATTTGAAATGATGGCTGGTTTGCTGTGGTGGAAGAGATTGTTGTTGTCAGACTTTATCAAGTCCCAAGGCTCATTAGAACATTTTCTGGAAGAGTTGGTTGTGCATGCCTGTAATCCTAGCACTTGGGAGATGGTGGAAAGTCCTATTTAAATTTATCCCCAGTCACAGGCACAGTGAGTTCAAGTCCATTCTGGGCAATATGGGACTCTCATCTCAAAACAAAAACAAAACTACATACCAAAACAAGGCAAAGCAAAACAAAAATAGGATGTTAACTGAGAATATGAATGTATTCGCCTCCTAGAATCACACAGTGGAAATTCCTGGAGAAAATACTTCATGAAACCCAGGGCATGGTGTCCCAGGCTGGTAATCCCAGCACTCAAGGGGCTGAGGCAGGAGGTTCCAGAGTTTGAAGCCAGCCTGGCCTGCTCAGTGAGATCCTGTTTCAAAAACCAAAGTGCTGCAGAGAGGCTGGGTGCTGGGACTACTTACCTAACTACAGGCAGTCGTCTCAAGCAGATGAAGGAGCAAAAGGATGCTGGATACTGGGTGGGTGGATGGAGACAGAAGAGCGGCCTGGAGAAGCATCCTTTCTTCTAACGTCTCTGGCATCTTGCTGCCTTAGACACAGTTCAGACAGCAAAGCATCCTTCCTGTCATTAGCTCTTTCCCATTCGGGTTTATCTGCATTGGTTCTGATCTTTTCCTTAGCTTCCTTCTCGGAATTTCCTGGACTCGGTCCTCGTTCCCTGCTCCCAGGACTTGAACTCACACCTACCATGTTGGAAGTGCCCTGAGACTATTGATAAAACAGCCTGCAGTCCCTGGAGATGTCACTCACCATAGGACACTTAACCTGAATGCACGAGGCCCTAGAGTCTGTCCCCAGTGCAATAAATTAAACATAGCGTATTAAAACAGGCAGTAAATTGACTTAGCGCCTCAGTGCTTGGCACTTTTTTGTTCTTTGCCAGTCTGCAAATGCCTGGGGCAGGATCTGCTGTGTCTTACTTGTTATTATCGAGCCCCCCACTGCACCCCACCCCCAAACACACACGTATGAATGCATAGTAGGGACTCAAAGATGTATGACTGCGTAAATAATCTAAATCATTTCTGCTTAAAAATAGAATTCACTACTGTGTGGGAGGTACATGCCTTTAAACCCCAGTACTCAGTAGGGAGAGGCAGGCAGCTCTCTGAGTTCTAGACCATCCAGGGCAACACAGTAGACGCCCCTCCCCCCCAAAAAAACCCAAACAAACAAAAAAAAAAAAAAAAGAAAGAAATAGAATATCCGTCCTAAGTGTTGCTTTGAGATAAACTAGGCATGGTAGTGCACACCGTTAATTCCAGCACTTAAGGGGCAGAAGTTCACCAAGTTTGAGGCCAACCTGGTCTACAGAGGGAGTTCCAGGACAGCCAGGGATACAAAAAACCCAAACCAAACCAACCAAACAACAACCAACAAAAGAAAAGTTGCTTTGGGAATATTGATAATGTATGTCCAAGTTTTAGCACATTAACTGCTGTTATTGCCAGTGGTTGTGTGACTTTGGGACAGCAATTTAAAACGTCTGTGTATGAATTTCAGTATTGTCAACCATCGTTGGCTGTGGGGGTCCTGTAGAAAGCAGGTGTATTCCAACATAGCTTTCCCCCAAAGATCCTGGTGGCAAGCCCACAGACCTCCGGCTGCACTGGAGAGTTCAGCCTTTAATGAAGTGATGGGGTGACAACTGGAAGAGAGTGTTGGGGATTGTGGCTGAGCCTCAGGCATTGTTTAGAAACAAAGAACATTCCTTTCAGCCTCAGAAGACCGACATCCCATTAACACTCACAACCCCGGTCTTCCTAAAGAGCTTAGTGTAGCCTAATATTGAATGAAATAAAACTCAAAAGGGAAATCCACTCAGTCACTTAGTCAACTCACACCGGGTTGGCAAAGCCACTATTACTGGATGTTTTCCCTAAATTGGCAGTTTGTTGGATTTCTCCGGAAAGAGATTGAACAACAACAAAAATATCACTGAAATGTTATTGGTGAGTAGCATCCTTTTAGTTTAGTTTTATTTGTGTTTGTAGTGTTGGGGATCGAGCATGGGTCCTTATCTGTGCCAGCTAAGTGTCCTGTCATTGAAATACGCCCCAGCCCAGGCTCCATTGTTTAAAATGAGCCCCCTGTTCTCATCCTGGTGACTTTGTTTCTACATTCCTTCTCCTTTGAAATAGACCTAGAATGCTCTCGAACCTTAAGTGAAACGTTTGTTCCTGAAGGTACCTCCTAGTGCTATATTTGCAGACAGGCTGGAGGACCATCATCCAACATGTTATAACCTAAGGATTAGTTTTTGTTGGGAAGAAAATGCTTCAGGGTCCCTTAACAGTCATGCTGAAAAATAATTATTAACTGAATGAGTCATGGGTTATTGTAAACAAACCACAGAAAATCCCTCACCTTTTTTGTCCTCTTTCCCAAGCTTAGTGCCAAAGTTTGTCTTAAAGACTGGCAGAGGATTCTACTTATATGTTCAAGCTTGGAATGATATGAGTACTATCCTTGGCTTGTGACAACTTTCTTCATCTTAAAGTTTGACTGAAGGTTCTATAATGTTGGCCTCCAATGTTGCCCCCAAATGGCAACATAAAATAAGACTTCCTTCCTCCTCATCATCCCAGAAATCCTCAGGGGGAGCCCTCAATTCCAATGTCATGGCTAAATGATGGAGCCGAGCTAGTCCAGAAAGCTCCTCCCCCTTCCCAGTCATCTTGATTGTTACTGTTATGCACAGATTTGATTGCACAATGTCACAGACCCCTGGGAGGCCAGACTGGCTGTGAAAGCCTTCCTGACTTTCTGGAAGGAAGCTGGCTGATGTCCTGTTTTCAGACCGTTGCCTGGCTTGGTAAAGCTGAGAGGTGCCCTGATAGATAGCTTGGATACTTCCCTTCCATTCCCACAGGCAGACTCAGAATCATTAAACTTGTGTCCTGATCGTTTGGAGCAGGGAGTGGTTTTCCTAAGGAAGGCTGCTCTCCTATTCCTTGGGCTTGCCTGGACCTAGTGATTCAACCTAACATCTCCCCGGTTCTCAAGTGAGTCATCCCAGAGCTGCACTCCAGCCTAGGGCCACAAAGGGGCAAAGAGGGAGCTGTTTAAGAGCCCCCCCCCCCATCCTCTGCTTTTGTAACCCTTTGAACTACTCAACGTTTGGGTTTTGTGTTTTCCTTTGAATTTGGGGTAGAGGGTTCGACAATTTGAAGCTGAGGGTGGGCCTAAAAGAGTCAAAAAGAAGGGTCAAAAACTAAATGCTTGGATAGATTATTTTAGGAGGCCAAGGACAGGGTTACTTATGGGTTGATGAGTGGTGGAAGTCCCAGAGACACTCCAGGGTGCTTGAGATTGTCTCTGAGACAATGAAGTCATTTAGAACACTTAGGATATCTTCCCCTGGCCTCTACTGACATGTTCCAGTTTCTGGCTTGGTCTGTGGGTTTTCACAGGCTGGTAATTAATAAGATACGCATTCAAAAATGCCTCCTCATGGGCTAATGACGAGCATGTGTCATGAGTGTGTGAAAGTGTTTGGGAGGAAGGGAGGGAGGGGGAGCTGGCAATTTCTAAAATAATGACTCCCATGACAAAGCCTGAGTATGTTTTCTTTTATGATCTGAACAGTAGCATTTCCAAACTGGCTTCTTCCCAAGGGCAAGCAGGGATTCGATGTTTATAAAAAAAAAAAAAAAAAAGAAAGAAAAATGGGTAAGGCAGGGGTGAATGAGCTATGTTCTTCTCAGAGTGAAAGACTGAGCCATAGCTAACAACATAACTCCCCCAAAGCCCAGAAAAAAGCCACCAACAAAAAGGGAAACTGATGCTTGAGCAGGTCTGACTATTGAAACTTAAATGATTCCTGTGCTCATAGATAGCAGGGTTATTCTTCCTGGATGAACTGAGTGTTAATTATGTTAAATCCCTGGGGTGCACAGATGGGTCATTTCATGTCTGTTTCCATCTGTATGAGGAAACCACAGTACCTCTTTCATGGCACAACCGTAGACTTCTACATCAAAGCTCAGAGCAGTGCCCGGAAGAAGTGAGTTCATTCTCAGCCCCCTGGCCAGCAGCTTCCCCCATCTGAGGACACCCAGATGAGCAAAGGCATGCAGCAAGACGGGACTCGGGGGTGGGGTGGGGGGCTAGATTCTGAATTTTGTTCTGTGTCCCTACACATTTAGCTCTCCAGCCCTCGGAACCTTTAGAGCTTGTTTAGGAAACCAAGTGAAACCCAACATTCTTCTTCAGAGGCTTAAGAGATAAGAGAGGGGAAGGGGCTGCCACCTGGGAGCAACAGGCAAAGAACAAAAGGTGGCTCCCTCCCTTCCCCCCATCAGCTCCACTGCAGGGGAGAGTCCCTGGCTTGAAGTGAACAGGGGAATGGCCTCAGTTAACTGCGGGGGATTTTTGCCATCTCTGTATAGTTAACTGTTATCTTTAACCTCTTGCCTCTCCTCCTCCTGAATCTAACCTTCTCAGCTGCCTTTTGCCCTTTCCCAACTATCAACTCTGGTTCTTATCACCATTTGCAGGAAGTGTCTCATAACCCCGAGAGTTTAAAGGCCTGGAGGCCCCCAGCCCCATTTTGCCAAAGAAAACCCCTTGCCTCTCTTTACGCTAACCCTTCCTTCCCATCTTTGCCAACAACCCACCTTGTGAAAATGGTCAAATTCGGTTCATCTGTAATTGAGGAAGAAAAAACTGGGATCGGAAAGAAACAAAACACAAGAGTAGGCTTAATTATATTTTTTCCAATTATTTTATTTTTTTCTAAAAACAATAGAAAAAAATCAACTTTAAAAATGAAAATGTATTTAAATAAAAAAAATTATGGTTTATAATACATGTCTTAAAATCTTGTATAACTGTTATAAACGTTTTATTAAAGTTATTTACATTTAAGGGTCCTATTTACATTGGAAAAGTGGGTAAACTTTAAGATTTTTTTCTTTTTTAAAAACAATTAAATACAAATCTGCTAAAGGAAAAGAAAAAAGATGGGAAGCATAAAAAAGTTCTTTTATGCCTAAAGTTTGAGGCAGTTAACATTATGGCTGAAGCTTACAGTCCCAAAGCCCCAGCCAAGGTTGTGAGGTTAGGCTGCGAGCATGCATTTGAAGTCCAGCGCATCAGTTCTAAGAGGAGGAAGCGCTCTCCCTACTCTCCCTGAGGAAGGAGAGACGATTCCGGAGCAATTCCAGCTCCTCCTCCCCATAGGTCAGTTCACGCAACAGAGTTTCGAAGCTGTTCGAGTTTGTGTTTCAACTGTTCTCTCCGCTTCCTCAGTAAGTCCTTTTCTGAGATGAGCTTGCGTTCTTCGGCTTGGATGGACAGGATGTAGGCGGTGGCTTTTTTGAGGATAACTACCTTGGGGGCCTTTTCATTGTTTTCCAACTCCGGGATCTGGTCACGAAGGGCAAAAAAGCTGCGCTTCAGCTCGTTTCTCCTCTGGCGTTCCAAGACGTTGTGTGTCCTCCTCTTGTCGTTCTCCTCTGTGTCTGAGGATCTGGGGCTGGCACATTTGCGGTTGTTGCTGATCTGTTTCAGGACCCTGCCACTGTCCAACTTGGCCCTCTTGGCAGCTGGAGGATAGTCCTTCCTCGTGGAGGGGGGCGCTGCGTAATTGTGCTGATGAGTGGAGACGTGGCATCTTTTGAGAACCAGCGGGCTGTGTGGGGGTTTGCTGTGGCCTCCGGATGGGGATGACCCTGATTCGGACCTCCTAGCAGAGGGCTGCCTCTTTTCCACAGACACGACATCAATTTCTTCCTCATCTTCTTGTTCTTCCTCTGCAGGAAAGGAGAGGGAGATCACCGTTAGTAATGCCTGCTTAAACCTAGGCACTATATAGCATTGGACCAATGCTATGCAAATACCAAGTATTGCCACGTCATGAGGGGCTCTGAAGAAAACTTGGAACCAGATCTAGACACCATCTTCCTTTCTCCCCAGAA
This sequence comes from Cricetulus griseus, assembly GCF_003668045.3. Lineage (NCBI taxonomy): Eukaryota > Metazoa > Chordata > Mammalia > Rodentia > Cricetidae > Cricetulus > Cricetulus griseus. Next base: position 25,948,186 of record NC_048603.1, read on the forward strand.
AGGCTGAGCAGAGTTAGGGCACAGGTGAGAAAATTACCATGTACCAGGATGTGGCATCCATGCCAATTCTTACCTAAGACTTAATGAGGCTGCAGACACACCCAAAGCAAGGCATATTCCCAAGCACCTCCTGTTTTTAAAGGACTTTACTAAGAACCCTTCAGGTGCTGTGAGTGATAGCTGCAGATCTCTGGGTATGACTTTAGCAACTCCCTTTTTTTACTGGAAGTGCAATAATTAAAAATAGGCTTGCTGCTTTGCCAAACGTCCTGGTAGGGGTGAGGGTGGGGGGAATCCAAATTGGACAGGATTGGCTTTGAAGTGTTCAAAACAGGATGGGAAAAAAAAAAAAAAAAAGACCAGTTCCTCAAGTCTTTAGGAACTTTCACTAGTGCCAGGCACTGAGGCTAAAGTGTGTCCTGCCTCTGTCATTGCTTCTCTTGGGTCTTGTGCAAACTTATCCATTAGAATTCAAATATTTTTCCGGAAGTCAAGAGAAGCAGGTAATTCATTCACCCTCCATGGGATCAGCTCTTAGCCTCATTCACACCCTTCCCAGGGTAATTAAAATGCTTAGGAGAGGTAAAAGGGAGTGGGTTGAGTTGAAAGATAAGCCAGAAGGTTTAAAAACCCAAATGAAATTCCTGAGGGGTGGGAAGGGCGCGCGCGCTCGGGGGGGGGGGGGGGGTGAAGGTTGGGGAGGGGTAGCCGCTGACAACCAGGGCGGTCTGGGAGAAGTGGAGGGAGGGGGGCTCGCTGAAGCACAGGAATCCAGGGATGAAGAGCCCTTGACAGAGAGGGAAAGAGGGGTGAGCCCGGGGGTCAATTGAATTAAAGCCAATGAGAGGTCCATCCAACAACCTCTCCATCCTGTCCTGCTGGGGAATGCCCCGGCTTACCAGAGTCGCTGCTGGTAGTGGGAGGTGTCTCCTCGTGCAGCACCAGGGGCTCCGGGCTGGCCCGAGGGGAGGACTCCGAGGACAGCAGCGAGTCCGAGGAAGGAGAGAAGGCTGTGGAGTCGGACGAGGTACAGGACTTGGGCGAGCTGCTGTCGCTGAGCGGGTAGGGAAAGACCACAGAGGGGTCGATGCACTCGGACGCGGCGGCGGTGAGATCCTGCAGGTACAGGCTGGAGGTGGAGGAGCAGCCTCCGTGCCCGCGGGCGGGGCTCGGGCTGGCGCTGTCTTTGCGCGCAGCCTGGTAGGAAGCCAGCTTCTCGGAGACCAGCTTGGCGGCGGCCGAGAAGCCGCTCCACATACAATCCTGGATGATGATGTTCTTGATGAAGGTCTCGTCGTCAGGGTCGCAGATGAAGCTCTGACTCACCATGTCTCCTCCCAGCAGCTCGGTCACCATCTCCAGCTGATCCGCGGTGGAGAAGTTGCCACCGCCGCCGCCGCCGCCGCCGCCGCCGTCGTCGTCCTCCCTCGGGGAGAAGGACGCAGCGACCGTCACATAGGATGGAGAGCAGAGCCCCGAGCGGCGGCTGGGGGACAGGGGCGGGGTGGGCAGCAGCTCAAATTTCTTCCAGATATCCTCACTGGGCGCGGGCGGCTGCAGCTCGCTCTGCTGCTGGTGGTGATAGAAATTCTCCTCCTCGTCGCAGATGAAATAGGGCTGCACCGAGTCGTAGTCGAGGTCATAGTTCCTGTTGGAGAAGCTCACGTTGAGGGGCATCGTCGCGGCTGTCTGCTAGCGGGGGGCACAGGGAGGGAAGCAACGCTAGAGTTAGCCGGTTCTGGTGGACGCGGAAACCTGGCGCAGCGCGCACCCCAATTCTGAACCACTCCCCTTCCAGTGTGCTTGCTGTCCTTCCAAGTGTGTGTGTGTGTGTGTGTGTGTGTGTGTGTGTGTGTGTTGGGGGGGATGCGCTCTTTCACTCCCTACTAGCGCGACGCACATCGGACTAGCAGCTGCTCGGAGTCCCCGCCTCCTTGGAGCAGGGACTCAGCCCTGCAGACGCCCAGGAATCGCCATCGGCCTTGGCCTCCTCCAGAGGCTGAGCCAGGCGACTGTAGGGAACGCAGGCTGCCAAAAGCCAAGGCGCAAAGTTTTGCGCCACCTGAAGGAGAAAGGCGAGAGGCGCCGCGGTGCTGGCCCCCCTCCCGCACCGGCTCTCTGCGCCGCCACCCCGGCCCGGGTCCCCACTAGCGACGCCGATGCCGCCGCCCCTCTCCGCCCTCCTCTCTCTCCACCCCCAGCGCGCCCCCTTCCTTCCTCTGCCGGCTTTTCTTTCCGACTGCTGGCTTGGAGGGGCGAGCTCAGCCTCCGGCTTTAACAAGGCTCGCCAAATAAAAGGGGGGGGTGTCAAGTCATAGCAGGGACACCTCCCTTCTCCACTCGGTACCGCGCCGCCACTGCGCCAGCCGGAGACCCCGCAGCGATCCGGCACCCCGAGCCGGGCGTCTTCCCTCTCCCGCAGAGGGTAGCAGCTGTTACGGAACAGCCCAGATCACGATTCGCCGCAGTCTTCCCAGCAATTCAGGGGCGCGGGGACACCCGCGGATCCCAACCCGGGATGTGAGGATTCCCCCTGGTTCCCCCCAACGAATCGGTCACATCCCTGCCCCAGTTTTGTTTCCCGTCACTGCGCTAGCCGCGGCACCCAGTCCCAATGCCGTGGAGGTCAGGTTTAAAATTTTACTATTATTACTATTTTTTAAAAAATTATTATTCCTATTTTTAAAGCCAAAGGGCAACTTCTTAAAAGGGCCAGGGGCAACTCGGAGTCGCCGCCGCCGGGGATTGGCGGGCGGGACGCACCTCTGAGTCGGTCTCCGGCTGTCAGAAATGCACTAACCCGAAATTTAAATGCCCTCCCGGAGACTGGGAAAAGTCAGAGGCTGCAGAGCCTTCTCGATCCCACACGCAAAAGGTAATGATCCCTTCTCCAAAGACCTCGGGGTACCAAGGACTTTCTCGACCTCCGGGTCCAAGCCCCCAAAGGACACAAATAGCGATGAATGTAGTAAAGCAACAATGTCCAACAGGCCAGGGTCAGCGTCAACCCAGAGTAACCTCTGGAACCCGATTTCAAAATGCACCCCGATTTTTCCTTCCCTCTTTAGTCTGTCATCTTGACAAGTCTGTCTACCCCGACTCCGATTCACCCCAGCTCCACCCCGGCCTCCCCAACGACTCTGCTCAAAGTGTCAAAAGCACAGGATTGGAAGAAAGGCTACCCTGACCGCCGCTGCATGGAAGGCGCCGAGAAAAATCCATTAGAAGACCAACAGATCTGTGCTTACCGGGTTTTCCACCGCCCCAAGGATATCCAGCCTTCAGAGAGCGCGAGGAGCTCCTTTCAGGGGAGCCGATCGCGGGCAGAGGCAGAGAACACTGTCCCCAAATAGACAAAAATTTCCTCCCCGGCGCCTGGGGAGTCCTGTCCTCACTCGCAGACTGTAAGTCCCAGTGCAAAAGTGTCCGCCCGCTGCAATGGGCAAAGTTTCCCAGAGGGGGCGAGGGTTGCGACCGCGGGAGGGCTGGGGCAGGGGGAGCGGCAGGCCCGGAGGCGAGCGAAGCCCCTCTCGCTCCCAAGCTGCCTTCCCAGGACGCCCGGAGAGCGGCTCTGCACAGAGCTCGCCCAGCCCGCCCGCTCGCTCCCTCTGTCTCTCGCTGGAATTACTACAGCGAGTCAGAAAAAACGCCCCGAAAAGCTCCTTTTATACTGCGACTCCGGCAGGATCCGCCCCTCGCTTCTTTTTCCCGCCAAGGCTTGGCTAAGCCCTGCCCTTCTAGAGGCAGGAGGGGAGTCGAGCGGGGCGCGGTGGCGGCGGCAGCGAGCGGAGCAGCCCGGGGGTCCTCGGCCGGCCGCGTAGACCCTGGGGTTATAAAGGGCTGGTGGGCGGGGATTCTCTCTCTCTCTCTCTCTCTCTCTCTCTCTCTCTCTCTCCTCTCTCTCTCTCCTCTCTCTCTCCTCTCTCTCGTCTCTTCTCTCTCTCTCTCCTCCCTCCCTCTCTCTCCTCCCCTCCCCTCCCTCGTCCCCTCCCCCCTGCTTTGGGAACCCGGGAGGGGCGCTCGTGGGGAGCCAGGGAAAGAGGAGGAGCCTCTGCCCGGCAGCCCTGTACTCCAGTTCCTGGGGTGTAAACAGTGCGAGCGCAGCATGAATTAACTGCGCGCCCGACCATTTTCTCTCGCTCGCCCGCTCGCCCGCGCTCACGTCCTTTCCCTTCCCATGCTGTTCTTTGGGCGCAGCGCTTGGGTGAACTGTGTTCCTGTCGTGCGTGTCTCAGGCAGCGCAGGTGGAACAGCTGCCTAGCTCCGCACAATCCGCCATGTACCCTGGGCCGCGTCACGCACGTCCCCGGGCGGCCAGGCGTCTCTCTAAGGCTGGGGGAAGCAGATTTTAGAAAGGTGAGGGCGAAAGAATGGGCCCGTCTGTGAGCCCGCGTGCAGTGTGCGGGGTGTCAGTGACAGACGGGGGCTGCAGACGAAAACGGTGCCTGGAATTATTAAAACTGCTCAGCAACGCACTGCCACGTATACTTGGAGAGCCACTTAGGAATGAACACCCATTGCATCCCCTGCGGAGGGCATTATACGCATTTTGGATGGACAGCTATGTCGACTGGGTACATTCTTTTCAGAATGGATCTCCCAATTTGCTGTTACAAAGCACAAGCATACACACACACACAACACACACAGGCACACACACACACACACACGCACACACATGGGTGCGCGCGCGCGCACACACACACACACACAGGCGAGCGCGCACACACACAGAGACACACATACACACACAAGCACAGACACACACACCCCACAACGGCACACACACACACCACAACACACAGGCACACACGCACAGAGGCGCGCGCGCGCACACACACACAGGGGAGCGCGCCTGCACACACACACACAGGGACACACGCACAGAGGCACGCGCGCGCGCACGCACGCACACACACACACGCACACACACACAGGCACACACACGCACACACACACACACACACACACACACACAGGCACACGCACACACACACTCCAGCACCTCCGGCTGGCTCAGACTTCCACCAGGCAGGGGGTGGTGAGTGACAACCTAACCCCGTAGGTCTCCCTGCGGGTTCCAGAGCTGGAGCAGCAGTGGTGGGTGGGTTCCACCGTCTCTGCAGTCTGCACCCCGTCCCACCCCGGCTCACTCAAGAGTTCCTTCCTACTCAGCACCCCGTTTTCACAAGAGGCAGCAAATCCTCTTTGCCCCTGTGGAGCCGGTTTGCACCAGACTCCGGCTTAGGGGCTGGGGGAAAATCAAGGCGCTAGACGAGAGAATACGCAGTGTGGGTGGCTGAGGGGGTGGGGTGGGGAGTGGGGGGGACGGCACCCGGACTTCCCAGAAAGGGGGAGGAGTGGAACTTGCCAACTCGGATCTGGGGAGCCTGCGAAGACCCTAGGGTAAAGAAAACCGTTAACCCCTTCCTCCCCGGACAAACCCAGGTCTTCTTTCCTCCTTATTACTGGAACTGCAATTATGCATTAAAAAAAAAAGAAAAGCCGGCGCCGATCCGATCAAAGAAATGTTGCATTTTTGCCTATTTTATACTTGCGTCTGTGTGTGGCTTCAGCTAATTAAAGCTGACTTAATTTATGCATTAATTTTTCAGTTTACTTTTTTTCCCCTGGATTAGTTGCTGTGAATTATGTACAATCCTCAAATACATACACAACTTCATATGTATACATATACACATATATGATAATCTAGTTTATGAACCAATTTGAAACAGGAGTCTTTTGCTCTGCTCTAGGGTAATTATATAAGCATATTCCCTCGGGATTTGCTTATCCCTTGGCATCAAAACCCAAAGATATCTCGTTCATGATACCCAAGGCACTTTAAGATACCTCCTGCCCTAATTCCAGCATTTGGGTGGCAGAGGCAGGCAAATCTCTGTGAGATCGAGGCCAGCCTGGTGTACAAAGCGAGTTCCAAACAGACTCCAGGACAGGCTTCAAAACTACAGAGAAACCCTGTCTCTAAAAAAGAAAAAAAAAAAAAAGAAAAAAAAAAGAAAAAAAAGAAAAGAAACTTCCCCTTTTAAAAAAAGGGGGAAAAAGTAGTGTATAGAGTGTAAGGCGCGCACATTGTTCAAGGTAGTTATTATCCATGGAGTTTGCAACTCAGGGTTCAGCTGTTAAATGATAGTATCTTCCTCCAGAGCCAGCTCATTGCACAATTCAGCTTTAAGGATTGCAAAATGACTACAGCCTCTAGGATTTTTGCCTGAAACGCCGAGAGAGAGTCGCCAATCCCTAGGCTGCGTTTTGCTGCAAGGACTCTTTCCCCGCCCCCTCCCCGGGCTGCACGGTCCTTCTGCTTCGCGAAAGTAAAGTAAGTGTGCCCTCTACTGGCCGCAGAGATCCCAACGTCCGGAGCCAACGAGGGCGGAGGTCGGGTGGGGGCAGGGCTTCTGCCCGCAGGGTTTCCAGGCCAGCGGCTCAGCTGCCTAAGATAAGTTTCCAGCCACCTTTTAATGACTCTTTCAGGCTGCAAAGGAGCCAGAGGAAGAGAAATTACTAAGGAAAAAGTGGTTCAGAGGTAGCTATTCAGTTGCATACCGAGGTGTCGGAAATTAACTCATCACTTTCTGACAGTCACCCAAGGGAGAGCCCTAGCTGCGGATGGGACATAATTCACAGGTATACATATGAAAAAAATAAAATATTAAAAAAATCCGAACAAATCTGAAAAGCCCCAGAGCAAGCCACACCTTTGACACTTTCTGACCTGGAAGTGCCACAGCAGGACCCTGGATTTTATTGTGCAAGGGAAGGCACGGGGGTATTCGTTTATCTGCTCCTTGTTTATCATTATTTTTTTATTTATGTTTTACACGTTCCAATCCCGTCCCACCTCCCTCCTCTCCTCCTGCTCGCACTTTCCCCCATCCTTTTAGAGAGGGTGAGGCCTCCCCTAGGAAGTCTACTCAGTCTGTCCCATCATCTCCTTGAGGCAGGACCAAGGCGCCTCCCCACCCCACCCGCCTGTGTCTAGGCTGAGCAACCATCTCTCCATATGATGGAACGGGCTCCACTGAGTCAGTCTGCATTAGAGGCAGATCTTGGACCCACTGCGTCTCGTGATCATTATTTTTTGTTTGTTTTTGAGACAGGGTCTTACTACCGTTGCTAGCCCGAAACTCACCGAGTTTCTCCTTCTGCTCCTCCTTCTTCACACAAGTCCTCCGTATCCCAGGATACCTGGTTTTTATGCCTTGATAGGGAGGCTGGCATCCAGAGCGTAGGCGCCATAGGTGAACTCCCGGCCAACTGAGCTGTTCTTGAGCTCCATGCCCTGCTTTTCTGTTCTTTTTGTGGCTTATCATCAGCTCCACCGCTTATTACTTGGGTGGGTGGCCAATAGCCAGAATTTTTTTTTCCCCCTGAGACAGGGTTACTCTTTAGTTTTGGAGGCTATCCTGGAACTGGCTCAGTAGACCAGGCTGGCCTCAAACTCACAGAGATCAGCCTGTATCTGTCTCCCAAGTGCAGGGAGTAAAGGCGTGGGCCACCACCACCCAGCCAGATGTTTTGTTGATTGGTTTATTTGTTTTTGTTTTTTGAGACAGGGTATCTGTGTGTAACGGCTCTGGCTGTCCTGGAACTCTCTTGTAGATCAGACTGTCCTTGAACAGAGATTTGCCTGCCTCTGCCTAGTGAGTGCTAAGGTTAAAGGTGTGCACCTCTACCCTCCAGTGACTGCCAAAATATTTTAGAGAACCGATTTATTAAAAGGTTGAAACTTTAGCCAGGTGTGTTGAAGAGAGCCCGGGAGCCAGAGGCTAGAGGATCTCTGTCTGCAGACAAGGTCAATCTGTTGTATGGCAGTTCCAGGCCAGGTGAGGTGTGGTGGCCCATGCCTTTAATCCCAGTGCTCTAGAGGCAGGGCAGGCAGATTAACAAATGGGATCTCAAGAAACACAAAAACTTCTCTATGACAAAGGACAGCATCATTCAGACAAAATGGCAGTCTACAAAATGAGAAAAGATTTTTAACCAACTACACATTTGCTAGAGCTCTAATATCCAAAACATAAAGACCTAAAAAAAAAAAAAAAAACCAAACCCTAGATATTACGGAAACAAATTAATTAAAATACGGGGTACAAGATGGGCAAGATGATGGTACATACATTTAATCCCAACACTTGGGAGGCAGAGGTGGGTGGATTGCTGAGTTCAAGGCCAGCCTGGTCTACAGAGCGAATTCCAGGAATAGTGAGAGCCTGAAGAAGGAAGAGAAGGAGGAAGAAGAAGGAGAAGTAGAAAAAGAAGAAAGAAGAAGAAGCTGCAACTGCCCCTGAAAGTGCTGTCCCCTATGAATTTGAGGCCAACCTGGTGTTCATTGTGAGTTCCAGGAGGACAGCCAGGGCTGCAAAGGGAATCCTGTGTCAAAAAACAAAACAAAACAAAACAAAAAATCCTAAATACACACATACATACATACATACATTTTTTTTTTTAAGGCTGAAAATGCAAACCCAAAGGACAAAGAACTGCATAAAGGCAGATATAATACAATTTTTTTTTCCCCACCAAGACAGGGTTTCTCTGTGGCTTTGGAGGCTGTCCTGGAACTCACTGTAGATCAAGCTGGCCTCAAACTCACAGAGATCTGTCTGCCTTTGCCTCCCGAGTGCTGGGATTAAAGACCTCCTCTGTCCGGCTCATGAAGAAAAGTTCTTAATGGCATCCGATCAACAAGGCTAGGTCCTTAGCATATGTGACAGGATCGCCTCCCCCTGGGAGAGGACTCTTGGGCAGATTTCCTAGGATTTAACACTTTTAGCATTATTCTGTTAGAAGCTAAGTACAGCCACCCTCTTCTCCCCAAACACAAGACGGTACCAACAAATCCGAGAGTGGCTATAGCTGACCCTCAGAAGGTACTTTTTGAAAATGAATAATGATGGCATATTTTAAGATCTTACTCCCAAATCATGCCAGTGTAGTGTAGGTGTGTGAACCTATGTAGCGGAATAGCCTGTGGTTTGGGGACTTACCCACACCAAATCCGAGCCTGGTGACATCACCTGTGGTGTCACTTTCAAGTAACAGGAAGGTAGGGGCCACCCCCATTTTACATATTAGGAAACAAACAGGTACCATATTCATTGTAAAATAAATTTTTAAAAATGTAAAAAAGGTACAAGAAAACCACAAGTTTCTAATCTTGTCAGTGAGATGTAGTTGCTGGAATTTCTTGTTGCTGAGAGTGTAGCCTACAATGGTTTCTAATTAGAAGATGCTTCAGACTTCCTCATGCTAGACCAGGCTGGTCTCGAACTCACAGAGATCCCCCTGCCTCTGCCTCCCGAGTGCTGGGATCAAAGGTGTGTGCCGCCAACTCCCAGCATGGAGTTAAGAGTTTCATGTACCACTATACTTAGACTAAACGTTAGTGTTTAAAAGGTGTGTGTTGTTGTTGCTGTCGTTGTTGGGACTCAAACCAAGGGCTACATCTTTAACCCAAGGTGTTTTCGTATAGGGCCTCATTATGCAGCTCAAGCTAGTTTTGAACTTGAAATCCTCTTTGCCTCAGGCTTCTGAGTGCTGGGATGACAGACGTGTGTCACTCTACACGCCTACTAAGGGAAATGATTGCTGGTTCTCCTCTGAAGACCCCTGTTGGAAGACAGTACACTGGTTTGTCCCTCTGCAACGTTGTGACTCTAAGGTTCTCTTATGGGAGAGGCTGCTGGGTGTGAGTTGGGTGTCAAAATAGGCAGGTTCTCCAGAAGCCTTATTATTGTCCCTGGAAGGGAGACCCTGGGAGAGTGGGCTTGATTTACCCCATGGCAGAGAGTAAATGACTTCTCAGAGCATAACTCACTAAAAATCACAATGCCCATCAACACACTGTCTCACACCAGCAGCCATGCTTCCCTTGAGCCTAAGAAGAAAGGAGGGCCTTCAGAGAAAGTGGGAAGTTCCTGGGGGGCAGGGAGGTGAGTATGCTGAGTATTGAAATAGGTCCTCAGGAGCCGGGCGTTGGTGGCACACGCCTTTAATCTCAGCACTCGGGAGGCAGAGGCAGGCAGATCTCTGTGAGTTCCAGGCCAGCCTGGTCTCCAGAGTGAGTGCCAGGATAACCTCCAAAGCAATACAGAAAAACCCTGTCTGGCAAAAATAAACAAACAAACAAAAAAAAAAAGAAAAGAAAAGAAAAGAAAAGAAATAGGCCCTCACTCATGGTTAGCACATATTCTAACACTGAGCTGTATACCATCAACTAGAATGAATGAGTTGACTCAAATTCCACCCCCCCACACACACTTTTTTTTTTTTTTTTTTTTTCTGGAGAGAAGGTTTCTCTGTAGCTTTGGAGCCTGCCCTGGAAATCAGTCTGTAGACTAGGATGGCCTTGCACTCAGAGATACACTGACTCTTCCTCAAATCGAATGTGGGGATTAAAAGCATGCACCACCATGCCTTTAACTGTGGTTAATTTTGATTGTCAACTTGCTGGGACTTGGAATCACTTAGGAGATGCAGCTCTTCTTTATCTGTGAGTACGTCTCTGGAGAGGTTTGACTGGGGAAGGAAGACATACTCTAATGTGATCAGTGTCAACCATTTGACTAGGCCTAGTTGAAATGTGGGTAACAAGGTAAAAACCAGATAAAGAGCTAACCTTCAGTATTCTTCCTCTGGGCTTCCTGACACTGGCTACAGTGTGACCAGGCTCCACAGACTTCTACCAGGGCAGACTGTCCCCTCAAATTGTGACACAAATCCACTCCTTCCCTCAAGTTGCTCTTGTCACAACAAGGAGAAAGCACTGACTCACTAACTACACTCCCTGATTTTCTTGAATGCCTCTTCTGCATCCTTCAGAAAACTCCCTTGCTGGAATGACCTCCCTGTCTAAGAACAGTTACTAAAATCCAAAGACGCGGGACCTAGGTGATCCAAAACCTAGCTCCAACACGGGAGAGCAGCAGAAGACCCCAAGGGTGGGCTGGGTTTTGCAAATGGCTTCAGCTCCTGTGAGTCCTGTCAGCTTGTGATGAGAGTAATGGGGATGACGAATGCCCATATCTGCAGCGAGAGATCGTTTTTGAAAGAAGGGCTGTTAGATTAAAAAGCAAGCTAGCCACTGAATGCTAAAGGGAAGGAAGGTCTCACAAGCATGCTAATGTCAGGCCCGCTGCTGCAGAGGAAACACAGCCATACTCCCCCCCAAACAGGAGAGTTAGATAAATAGAGTTTAGCCCCACTAATTTGTAGGCACAGACACAGAGAAAGCGGCAAGTGAAATCTTGGTGCATTCAAAGATGCACACTTCTGTTGTTAATGTTGTCCCTTCCCATACTGTATAAATTAAAGTTGCTGACAAGGAAAAAAAAATAATCAGAAGTTATTTTAAACACAATACCCACGAGCTTACATTCCCTTGTTGCATTAAATCCATTTGGATTGTTTTCTTACCCACCAGCTTTTCGACCTTAGATCCTGGCTGTAAGGTCTCAGGAGGGACCTAGTAAAGCTCAGGCACATCCCGGTTTGGCATTTTCTCTTTCTTTCTTAGTCCTCTGCTGCAATCCCGTTTTCCTTTGTAGCTCCCAGTGTAGACAAATGGCGCTTTTGTTTCACAGTTCTTCAAAGGCTACATTTATTGTTCTGTAAATGCCAAACCCAAGTCAATCTCACACTTTCTGTTCACTGCCCATCTTTGTTATGGTCCTTTTGGGCAGCAACTGTCTCCACCATAGATTCTTGCTGAGCAGGGGGTAAAGGTGACTGAGGAGGAGACGCGAGGAGGGACATTTTTTTGCTTCTTAAACTTTGATTTCCATTTAGAAGTCAGGGGAACAGGAACCTGTGCTTCCTATTGGCCAACACAGACCCCTAAACCACGGCTTAGGACTTCAATTCTGCAGGCAGACTTTTGAGCTTGCTCTCTTTTTCACATTGCCACTTGTCGTCACAACTGCCGTACCTGGACTTCATTGTTGAAGGAGCCTTCCTGAGATACTCAGTGACTGCCTTCACCACAGCCAGTGGCCTTGCCACCCACCACCACTCACTCCTCCTTTAACTTTGAGGCTTGCTATTATTATGCTTCTGGAATAATCAGAGAATGTCAACCAGAGGTAATTTCATGTCCACGTGATACTTGGCAATGTGTGGAGGCCACATTTGGGGTTGTTGTAGGTGGTGGGGCTTGGGGTTTACTACCGGTATTTCGTGAGTCTAGGTCAAGAATGCTGCCAATATGCTTAGGGTGTTGGGCCACGGATGCCAACATGCGGAGGCTGAGAAACTTGGGTGACTCTACTTTCCTGCTGTTGCTTTGCTCATTCTTCTTCCCATTGTGCTTTTCCTCTTTTCCCATGGCCTGTAGTTGCTGTAATCATCGTGCAATATTTATTTCTTTAAAATGTTGTTTATTTAGGTGTGTGTGTGTGTGTGTGTGTGTGTGTGTGTGTGTGCGCGCGCACACGCGCGTGCGTGCGCCCTCCAGTGTGTGCCAGTGTGCACACGTGGAGAGCAGATGACAGCATGTATGAGTTGCTTCCTTCCCCATGTTTCTGCTGCTGTTTGCTAGGCTAGTTTGGCTACTGGCGTCGCCTGCTGAGCTGTGTCAGTAGCCATGCTGCAGTTTATCTGGCTGTCTCCTGGCTCTGCCACCCCATTTACACTAAGCTTGCATACAGACACACTTCCCTCTTCCTTTAAAGTTCTTCCGTGACTCCTACTGGCCCCGGATGTGGTCCTACCTCATGAGCTTGGAATTCAAGCCCCCGTGCATCTGGTCTCCACCTTATCTCCCCCCATTTCCCAGCAACTCTACACTTAGGGACACAGGTCTATTTTCAGTCACTCCGAGGGACATGCCAGCTCCCATCTCAGCACTTCGGTTCACTTTCCCAGCTCTCCACCTCTCTCTCCCTGATTAATCCAAGCATTGCTTCTCCTCTATTAAATCTTCCTTTCTTTTTCTCTGGGGAGACTTTTCTTTTCTTTTCTTTCTTTCTTTCTTTCTTTCTTTCTTTCTTTTTTTTTTTTTGGATAACTTAAAAGTGTGGAGTCTGAGGAAGTTTGAAGAAACTTCTAACTAAACCATTCTGAAATAAAAATGTGTGTTGTCAATGCAGGACCTGGGAAATTTTTGACCAGAGTGGACTGTAATATGAAAACGTCCCCACAGGCTCACATACCACACCCTTGGCCCGCAGTTGCTGAAGTTACTTTGGGGGGAAATGGGGTCTAGCTAGCAGAAGCAATAGGTTGCTGGCGGCATCTTTAGAGACCATCTCTTCCTCTGGCTTCACCCTGTATTTTCTTCTCTCCTCTGATCTACCATGATATGAAAAGCTTCTCCACACGCTACCGCTGCCACGATGCTCTGCCTCACAAAGGACCTGGAATGCAGGAGCTGAGGGCCTGCAGCCAGAATCCTCTGAACCCACCAGCAAAAGAAATGTTTTCACCCTCTCCTGGTCATCTAACTGGTCACAGTGATGAGGCCAGTGGCTAGTCTTGGCCTTTGCAAGCTATCAGCGAAGGGTCTCCTTCTTCTGAGTGAACAATATAAATGCCACAAGGCCAGAAATCAAATCAGACACGAGTCTCTTTAGCGAAGACAGATGTATATTCACACCTCACCGGCAGAAATGCATAGATTAGTAGGGCTGTATGAGAAGCTCGTATGTGAGTCAGTGATGGCTGGGCCGGCTTCCTTGGTGCCTGTCCTATTATTGTCATTTACTAAAGATCTGACGTTCCACAGCTTTACTGACTTCCTTTACTTTCATCTGTAAAACTGGAATACCATAATCATAGTATCTGCCTTACTGATGGTAATGCTAGAATTCAATAAGATAGTATGCTCATTATAGGGCCTAAGATCTTTCTCTTTCCTTTCTCAGTTTTGTTCTATCTATCTTCTATCTATCTATCTATCTATCTATCTATCTATCTATCTATCTATCTATCTTCTATCTATCTATCTTCTATCTATCTATCATCTATCTATCTGTCTGTCTGTCTATCTATCTATCTATCTATCTATCTTCTATCTATCTATCTATCTATCTATCTATCTATCTATCTATCTATCTGTCTATCCAAGACCATGTTTCTCTGTGTAAACCTGGTTGTTCCAGAACTCATTCTGTAGACCGGACTGGCCTTGAACTCACAGAGATTTGCCTGCCTCTGCCTCCCAAATGCTGGATTAAAGGTGTGTGACACCGCCACCCGGCATGTTCTCAGTATTGTTAATATGGGCCATAGACTTTACAGAAAAAGTCAGTGTTGGTTTATTTGAAATTTATGGTATTAGCATCTTATCGCGTCTGTCATCACTTTGAGATGCAATTTCTCTGAGTAGTCCTAGCTGTCCCAGAACTCACTCTGTAGACCAGGCTGGCCTTGAACTCGAAGCCATAGCTCTGCCTGCCTTTACCTGGGATTAAAGGTGTGCACCACCACCGCCCAGCTCTGTCATTACTTACTGAAGTGTGAAAGGTTCTGCGCAGGGGCTGGAGAGATGGATCAGCAGTTAAGAGCACCTTTTGCTCTCACAGAGGATGTTGGTTTAATTGGTTCACAACCATCATCCCAGGGGTTTTGACACTTCTTTCTGACCCCGTCAGGCACAGGCTCACGTAGGTCATACACATTCATTCTGCAGGCAGAACACATACATAAAATAAACAAATCTTAAATTACAAAAAAATCCCCATAAACAAACACATATCCCCGGATGTTACGAATGAGGCCTCCCTATGGGCAATAACTGGAAAGTGTACATTTTTTGACCAAAACAAGGAGTCTTTCTCAGAGTTTCCTTCTCTCTTGATAGAAACTGGGCCAGATGAGAAGAAACCAAGGCAAAGGATTCCAGATTCTCAGTCAGCCAGTATCTGAACCTGTCACACTCACTCCTGTCTTCAGTTGCTGCAGGACTTGGCGTATAGCCTGCTCCTCTCAGGGTCAATTACCTTGTGGAAGCCTTGGAAAGCAGAGGTCACCATTGTCCCTATGAAGTTCGAATCAAGGTATGCCACTAAGGTTTCCCTGCTTTAACTGAGTTGACAACCTGTTCTGGGGCTAGCTTACACAGGCGTGGACTCAAACCTGTGGCACAGGGCAGCCTCTTGGCTGCAGGTTTGACCAGCTTTCCCTGGTACCTACCTACTAGCCTCTGCTTTTTGTTTTGTTTTGTTTTGTTTTTTGAGACAGGGTTTCTCTGTGTAGCTTTGGCGCCTATCCTGGCCCTCGCTCTGAAGACCAGACTGGCCTCAAACTCATATAGATCCACCTGCCTCTGCCTCCTGAGTGCTGGGATTAAAGGCTTGCGCCACAAATGCCCGGCTCTGCTTTTTTTATTTTTCCTCTGGGAAGGATAAAATAATATTATACACATAGGAAAACCTCTTCCCTTCTAATCTGGATCAACACCCACGTTCAGGAGCTATCTCTAACTTGTAACCCTCAGTTCCATTACCATTAGAGGTCTATGATTGCATACTCAGATGCCTCCAGAGATTTGGGAAGGAGTACAGCTGAGGAACCCCTTTTGGAGTACAGGGGATTATGACACACTGGGGACCACTTGCTTGACGTACCTGTGGCTCAGAACCTGATGTGTTGGTGGCCCTGCAATACAGGCCCACGGCTCACAGCACCTCCAGGCTTCTTCCCAGGGAATGTGGAAATGCAGGTTTTACAATGTTGGTGACTGATACAAATAATTCACTTGGAGAAGTCAAAGGAGCCAGCAGCAGATGCGGCTTGGTAGCCTCAATTGCAAGCCTCCATCCATAGCTCAGGTGAAGTGTATTCCCACAATCTCCCAGGTGGCTTCACTGCCCTTGAAAAGATTAAGCGTTTTCTCTCCTCTCCTGGGCTTTCGGTGTCAATGGTTTGTTGCCTTTGTGGGTTCTAATGCCTTCAGCAGCTTCCGAGGCTGGCTTCAATTACGGCATTTCTGTTCTTACCTGCAAGGAGAGTCCCTGTACCATATAATCTCAGGGTATCATTTGCAGGGTGCCTGGTCTAGAGCCTGATAGAATGGGTGACATGAGGGGAGGGGTCCCACACCTCAGGGATACGAACACCGGCCCAGTTTCTATTAGGAAGAGGAGGAAACTTTAAGAAGGACTCCTTGCTTTTGTCAAGGAATGTGCTAAAGGACATATCCCCTGTTGCTGTCCATAGGGAGTCCTTATTCATAATAAAGCTGGGTACCAAAATAATTGATGAAAAAGGGATGCAGGTAAGAGACAGTCTCTAGACCAGTGGTTCTCAACCCTCCTAGTGCTGTGACCCTTTAATGCTGTTGCTCACGTTGTGGTGACCCCCAAGCTTAAAATCATTTTGTTGCTACTTCATAACTGTAATTTTGCTACTGTTACAAATTGTAATATAAATATCTGATATGTAGGGTATTTGATATGCGACCCCCAACGGGGTCTCGACCCACAGGCTGACACCCATTGCTCTAGGTGGCTAGAGTTGGACTCATTTCACCTAAAAGCAAGCTCAATAGAGATACCAGTCTATACTCAGCAATATCCCAGAACAGGGCCCGCTGCAGGTCACCAGAAGGAGGGGAGGGGGTTTGGGGAACTCAGTAGTAAAAGCTGGGCTGAACTTCAGACTGTCAGTTTCCCAGGAGAGAGTTTCGGACTGTTAGTAGGTCATGAAGTCAATGTTAGAGGTTACAGTCAGCATCTTCATAGATGGGCTGACAAGAGAAATGTGAACTCCTATTGTAGGTTAGTGACTTTAAATTGTCTTTTCTTATTTAGCTATTTTTAATTTAAAATTACATTTATTTATGTATTTATTTATGTGTTGATTGACCGATTGATTCTCTCTCTCTCTCTCTCTCTCTCTCTGTGTGTGTGTGTGTGTGTGTGTGTGTTCAGAAGACAACTTTTCTGGATTAGGCTTTCTGCTTCCATTGTGTAGGTCCCAGGGATTAAACTCATCATCTTTGGCAGCAGGTGCCTTTACTACCCACCCATTTTTTTTTATCATTTTTTAAATTTGAATTAGAAACAAGATTGTTTTACATGACAATCCCAGTTCCCTTCTCCCTCCCCTCCTCCCCTACCACCCCCCCAACTAAAACCCTACCTATCACATGTCCTTTCTTCTATTCTTCCCCTGACTCAACCTTTCTGCTCCCTCAGGACCTCTGCATCCTTCCTCTTCTTCCCTTTTCATTCTTTTCCTCCCCGTTCTTTCCTTGTTCTCAATTTGCTCAGGGGATCTTGACCCTTTCCCCTTCTCCAGGGGACCACGTATGTCTCTCTTAGGGTCCCCCTTGTTTACTAGCATCTTTCCGCCCATTTTTTTTTTTTTAAAACAGGGTCTCTGTATAGTTTTGGCTGTCCTAGAACTCCCTATGTAGAACAGGTTGGCCTAGAACACACAGAGGTCAACCTACCTCTGCCTGCTGAGTGCTGGGATCAAAGGTGTGCACCACCAAACCCAGATCCTGTGGCTGGGTCTTGCCAGCCTGGTGGGTCTTGAATTTGAGGGTACAAATGAGGGAGGCTAGGATGCTCGTTACCTGTGTGGCCATGGTCTTTGAACTCACACCCCTGGGTGCTACTCCCTGGAGTGGTACTTGGAATGTGGGTACCTTTGGGAATCTTTTGCCTGTGGCTTGAAGGCCCTCATAGAATTCTCACTGCAGTTCTGCTGGGTGGGCTGTGGGCTGAGGGAGCAGAAGTTGGAAAGTGGCCAGGGGACTTCACAAGCCCCCAAAAGAATTTTTTAAAAGGGGTTGATTTGGTAATAGGCGTAGGGGAATTCCATTCCAGGATAAATAGTAATTTATTCGAGGAATGCCACCGGCTTCTCTGGTGAAGCTCAGCACATAATTGCAAGGGCCGTTTCCCTCCCCTCCTTGGCTTTTACCCCTTCAGATCCTTCAGTAATTATACTGACACCATCAGAGCCCAGGAGCTGAGTGGGAGAAGGAGAGGCATCGGGTGTCCAGGCTTGGATGCTGGCCCAAGACAGTCTGCCATAAAGCTGAAGTAATTAATTGGACTGTGTTACAGGATTAAACACTAAATAAGAACATATTGGAGTTCTGGCCAGTAGGTCCACATGTTGTGTGGGAAATAAGAAAAAACTAACTTCACTAGAGATGTGAAATTGTAAATCTGTCCTTTGAAAAATGAATCTGTTTAAAAAAATATTTTTCCCTTTTAAAATTGAAAATAATTTTTTTCTCACATAATGTACCCTGATCACAGTCTCCCCTGTCTACTCTTCCTGGTTTCTCCCCACTTCCGCTCCCATCCAGACTCAACCCTTTCTGTCTCTCACTAGAAAACCAATAGCCTTCTAAGAGATGATAATAAAGTAAAATAATAGAATAAGGTAGACACATTGGAATAGGCCCAAACAAACAGAAGAAAGAAGACTCAAGAGAAGGCACAAGAAACGAAGATCCCTTGTTCAAAAACTCAGGAGTACCTTAAAAACACTAAACTGGAATTCATAGTGGATAGGCAAAGGACCTCCAGGGTGAAGAGAGAAGGAAAAATATATAGATTAAAGAAATAAATTAAATTAAAAAAAATCCTCTGTCATGACAGCATGAGAAAAAAATAATAAAAAAGCTCTATCATGACAGCATGAGGCAAAAACAACAAATCAAAAACAACAACAAAAAATCTTTCCAAAGACACCGCTGATTTCATTTTGTATTGGCCATCAACTGATGACCAAGGGGCCTGCACTTTAGAGTAATCTGTTTTCCCAGTGAGACTCCTTTGGAGAAAACAAAATTTTCGTTTGCAAGTGGCTATCAATTTGAGATTTCTTTGGCGTTAAGAGTGGGGTGTGCGTCCACTTCTCCTTTGAACTCTAGGATCCCCATCTGGTACAGGCTGTGCTGCCACGGTCTCTGTGAGTTCCATTTTGTTGATTTACAGGATCTTGTCTTCTTGCTATTCTCCATCCCCTTTGGCTCTTACACCTTCCCTGTCTCCTCTTCTACAGGGTTCCCTTAACCCCAAGGGAGGGATTTGACGCAGACATTCCTTTAGAGGTGAGTATTCCGAGTATTCCGAGGTCTCTCACACTCTGCATAATGTCTGGCTGTCGGCCTCTGTATTTGTTTCCATCTGCTGCAGGAGGAAGCTTTTCTGATGATGGCAGAGCAAATCACTAACATATGAATATAATAGAAAGTCATTAGGAGTCATTTTATTACTATGTTTGTTTGTTTTAGAACAGTAGTATTTGGTTTTCCCCTAGGTCCCTGGGCTGTCTAATTTTATGTTCTTGGTCACATAAGCAGTGTCAGGTATGGGTTCTGTCTCATAGAGTGGGCTTTAGATCAAATCAGACATTGGGTGGTTTAGCTGTAGCATCTTACCGGCAGGACAGCCTTGTAGATCAAAGGGTTTGTGGCTGGGTGGGCGCTTGTGTTTCTACTTTGGTACCTTGCAGAGTTCCTGTAGCCTAGAAGCTAGCACGCAGTGGTGAAGGCTCCATGTCGACAGCAGTTTGACTTCTCCATGCTCAATGAGCTGTGTAGGTGTTGTCTTCAGCAAAGCGGCCTTGCTGACAGTGTGTGGGGAGCAACCGACAGTTTTGGCAATAGCCTCACTTGTTTGCGGGGGTGGGGGGGGTTGGGGGGGTGGGGGGTGGGGGGAGGGGGGGATCCCATGGGCCAACAACATCTCTTTTAGGTGTAACTCAGTCTCAGTATTGAAAGCTTCATTTGGTGACAAGAGATGGCCAGCTGGGGCTCTGTCTCCTCCATTGTTTGGCAATTTCATTTAGATTGCCTTCACGTATATCTGTATTTTTAGGAAACTTGTATTATGTTCCCATGGTACACTTCAAACAGCCTCTCCCTATATTTCTTCCTTCGTGCCCCCTTTTTTACTATCTTCTCATTGGATGCTCCTATTCCAGTCCTCCAACCATCCACCCATAGCCATCTATTCAATTTCCCTTCCCCAGGGAGATCTATCTATCTGTTTCCCCACACCCACATCCCCTACTCTCTACCTAACCTTTATGGTTCTACAGATTGTAGCTTGGTTATCATTGACTTAAGGTCTAATATCTATATATAAGTGAATACATACCATATTTGTCTTTTGGGGTCTGGGTTGCCTTACTTTTTTTTTTTTTTTCTATTTCTATCCATTTACCTGCAAATTTCATTTAATTGGGATGGCTTACAGTTTCAGTGGTTTAGTTCATTGCCATCTGATGTGGGATGTCCTTCTGTATGCTTTGAATATGTGTTGCTTTTATTGGTTGACGAATAAAGCTGTTTTGGCCCATGGCAGAGTAGAATATGGCTAGGTGGGAAATCCAAACAGAGATATGGAAAGAAGGTAGAGTCAGGGAGACACCATGTAGCTGTCAAAGGAGTAAGATGTCCAAACGTTACC
The DNA here is from genome assembly GCF_003668045.3 of Cricetulus griseus. Lineage (NCBI taxonomy): Eukaryota > Metazoa > Chordata > Mammalia > Rodentia > Cricetidae > Cricetulus > Cricetulus griseus. Next base: position 25,968,588 of record NC_048603.1, read on the forward strand.
GATAAGCCAAGGTCATGTGTTGATACACAGATTAGTAAAAATGGGTTAATTTAATTGTGAGAGCTAGTTAGTAATGTGCCTGAGCCATTGGCCAAACAATTATCATTAATATTAAGTCTCTGAGTGTTTATCTGGGAACTAATGGGTGGGAGAGAAACCATTAACAATCATTATGGCGGCATTCAGGCAGACATGGTGCTAGAGAAGAAGCTGAGAGGTTACATCTTGATCCACAGGCAACAGGAAGTGAACTGTCACCCTGGGCATAGCTTGAACATAGGAGACCTCAAAGCCACTTCCATAGCAACACACTTTTCATTTTATGAGAGGCTTCCCAGACTTTCCTGCTTATATCACAACAACCTAAAAAAAAAAAAAAATAGCATGAGGGGCTGGAGAGATGGCTCAGAGGTTAAGAGCACTGGTTGCTCTTGCAGAGAGGTCCTGAGTTCAATCCCCAGCAACCACATGGTGGCTCACAACCATCTGTAATGAGATCTGGTGTCCCCTTCAGGCCTGCAGGTGTACATGCAGACAGATAAACACTATACAAATAAAATAAGCATGAATTTGTGCTTTTGAAATTTTCTTTTAAGTTGTAATTTTAATGTAGAGATAATTATCATACATGTACACATTTATATCTCCCTCCCCCTCCCCCACTTAACACTACATTATAAAATTTCCTGGTATAATTGAAGGCAAAATTTTAAATAGCTATGACATTGTTTAGTGGTAATTATAAAATAACTCATGCAACCACTCTATTTTAAAAAGTAGCATGTGCTGCTCATTTCACAAGCACATAAACTAAAATTGGTCAAAAAAGAGTAATTGTTCCACAGACTTGCTTTGCTAAATAATACATGAACACCTTAAAGCACATATTCCACCCCCGACCCCCCCAGTATTTGGGGATTCTGTTTGAGTCATAGTAGAGTCAAAAGTAGAATTGCCAAGTCAAAAACATTAGCGAGCCTCTGCTACACGGTGTCAACGTTAGAGGGAAGGAAGATGGAGGTGTGTGCTTTGGGGACACAGAATCACTGTCAGCACTGGGCTGAGTGTCGTTGTAAAATGTACACTTCACTTTACTAAGTGCTTTGATTGCTGGTGGGCACAAATATAATAATTACACCAGCAGGGGAAACATAACTTAATTGATACGGCAGTTAAAAATAGATGCTACATTATGAGTGCATTTTTCCAAAGGATCTCAAGAAAGACTGAGATTAAAAAAAAAAAAAAAAAAGTGGTGTCATTGGAATGTCCTCAATAAAACTGTTGACACTGGGATTTGCAGATAGAACAGAAGGGCATATGCTAAGACTATTAATTCTTAGCCCCACCCCCCTTTATGCTTTCTCAGAACAGGGACCCGCCCTCCTGTAAATGATGGTTAGAGCTGGCGGTATAATCAAAAGGGCTGCTGGAGACAGCTCCTTCCTGGTCCATGTAACACAGGACCTCAGCTAATGAAAGCCTGCCATTAGAGAAGCTTTGGGAGTCCTGCGGGGGTGGGGTGGGATGGGGGGCTGGTTGTTCCAGATGTTAGAATTTCTTCTCTGTATAAAACCTTGAGTTAGACCCTGCTGTGGGGGATACTTGGGGAGTGATTTGGCCCACTCTTTCATGGGCAAAGATACTGGTCATGGTATTCAGATGGCATCATCAGACCCAGAGACATGCTGTGGGGATGGAGGGGTTCCCAGCATTGTCCGTCTGTCCATACACTTGTATTAATGTATTAATCAGAAGGATCTCATTCTCCTTTGTGTGTTTCCAAGGAGTTAAGCACAGCCTGGGCGTGTTTAAGAACTCACCTAGTGGCCAGGTGTTTCGATGCACGCCTTCAATCCCAGCACCTGGGAGGCAGAGACAGGTGGAGCTTTGTGAGTTCAAGGCCAAACTGTTTTACATAGCGAGTTCCAGGACAGCCAAGGCTGCCTAGAGAGACTTTGTTTTTCAAAAAACAAAAGACAAAACAAAACGGAAAAAGGTCTTGCTTAGCATCAAACACATGGTAAACAGAGATCTGAAGAGGGTGGGAAGGAAAGCAGGAATCATGACAAAATGTGGCTCATTCCCCCCCCCCCCCCCCCCCCCCGTTGAGACAATGTCCCTTTCTATGCTCAAGGCACTTGAGTAGACGCTCCTATGTAGTGCTGGAATTACCAATGTGTGCTGCCTCATTTGACTCTGCTTTTCTTTGTTAAGGCTGAATTTCCCTTAAAGATGAGCATGTCTAGTAACCAGCCTTGACTTCCTGAAAGATACCACCAATTAAGTACAGAATTTGGAATAGGCAGGGGGTGGATGGCAAGGCAAAGTAGAAGACCCTCACTGGTTTTTGTAAGAGACAGGGTATGCAGGAATCCACAGGACATTGCTGATAACAGTCCATTCCGCTGTTACTGTGAACTTCTGTGTTGGATGAATCAGACAGCTCAGGGGTAAGATTTTAACACAGAGTTCCGGGTGGGGCTTGAACTTCCTTAGAGGGAAGACAACAGTATCTCTCTTGTAGAATTGTACTTTTTGTTGTTGTTGTTGTTTTGGGTTTTGTTTGTCAAGACAGGGTTTCTCTGTGTGTATCCCTGGCTGGCTTAGAACTTGCTCTACAGACCAGGATGGCCTTGAACTCACAATCACCTGCTTCTGCCTCCCGAGTGCTGGGATTAAAGGCGTGCTCTGCCACTGGCTTGTAGAATTCTTGAGAGAATTGACTGTGATAAGAACTCCTGTGGTATCACAGTGTTTTTGCTACATAGTAAGTGCTCGATAAATGCTGCCTCTTACTATTTATATGCTTCTATGTTTCCTTCAACAGCTGTCTTCTTAACCCCATTTGTACTCTAATAGGTCAGTAGCTGTTTAGCAGCTGTATCTTTGGATGACCCAGCAAAGGGATAAAATAGAACACAGGGCCAGAGTTTAAGTGACAAAGCCTTCTTGCCATCAAATACATTTATGGATAAGAACTCGAGAGAAGCCGGGTGTGGTGGGGCAAAGAGGCAGAGATAGGTGGATCTCTGTGTCTTGGATGACAGCTGGTGTATATAGTTAACCGCCCCCTCTAAAAGAAAAAAGTCTTTTGAGAGATGGAATTGGGTAGCCATATGGCTTATTGGAGTCAGCTTAGGAGAAAGGGACTCACTGGGGAAACAGAATAAGTATCCAAAAAGGTGTCGAGTTGTTGCCCAAGACCCACATGGTGGAAGGAGGGAAGCAACTCCACACACCTGTCCTCTGGCCAGCACACTCATGCCTCGGCAAACGTGTGTGTGTGTGTGTGTGTGTGTGTGTGTGTGTGAGAGAGAGAGAGAGAGAGAGAGAGAGAGAGAGAGAGAGGATGGACACACACACACTTAAAAAATGCCATAAAAATTTGAAAAACAAAATGGAGTCTTCCTGGCTGGGAGAATGTATCAGGTTCTTCCCTCTTGCCTGTAATGAACAAAGCACAGGAAACCAGAGCTCTGCCATTGTCCGACTGTCTCATACCAGGAGGTTACCATGTTTTTGCTGTGTCAGACCAAATGAGGATGTCTGTCCTAAAGGAAAAACAGTCCCACCCGCCCTCCGAATTTGGGGCTGGTCTCGAGGGACTGGGTAAGGCTGAACTGAGCGAGCTGTGAAGAACGGGTCATAAAGCAAGGTGGCTGAGTTAGCAGGTCACCTTCTGGGAGCAGATCATCGGTGGATTTCCGTGCCGCTCACACGGAAGTGTTGTGCGTCTCAAGTGACACCCAGAGGGCAGGGAAGAAAATAGGAAATGAAGGAAAAGGGGAGGAAGGGAAAGAAAGGAGTTGCCCGGAAACCTGGGGGCCCATCAAGAGCTGTTAGTGCTCCCGGGATGCCAATGAGACATCTTTGAATCAAGTCCTGAGTGGAATGAAAGCTAGTCCCAGAAGCAGCTTCCAGTGCACATGTGTCCAGTGGCGTGTCAAGAACTGGATGCTTTCTTTCACTTTACCTGTTTCATGATCACGTCAATACCCCAGCTCCCTATTTACTTGCTTGACACTTGGCTGTGTATAGTTTTTGGGGATCCATTCTGATGTTTTGATGCAAGTATATATTGGTTTTTTTTGTTTTGTTTTACTATTTGAGACAGGGTTTTTCTACGTAGCCTTGGCTGTCCTGAAACTCTCCCTGAAGACCCGGCTGGCCTGGAAGTCAGAGATCCACCTGACTTTGCCTCCCTAGTGCTGGAATTAAAGGCAGTGGGCCACCATGCCAAGAGTTACAAGTATACACTGTAAATTGATTTAATTGCAAGGAATTATGGGCTGGAGAAGTGCCACAGCGAGGAAGACAACTTATTCTGCAAGCATGAGGACCTGAGTTCAAATCTCCAGCATTCCAAGTTGCCCAAAGCTAGCATCTAGGAGCAGAGATAGGTGAATTGTAGCCAGCTAGCCTAGCCAAAAATGGTGAGCTCCTGGTTTAGTGAGGGATTTCGTCTTAAAATAATAAAATTGGGAGTGACAGAAAAAGACACCAAGTCCTGCTCTGGCTGTCACATGCACAAACACATACACTCATATATGCATATACACACAGACGCACAAAGACACACGGATATACAGAAAGACATAATAAATGCCCCCCCCCAAAGACACGTATGCAAATACACAGACAAGCACACACACACGTACATATATATTCTGACACAAGCAAATATATACAGACACATATACAAATTATATATACATATACAGAGGAGCACACACACACAGATACACGCACACTCAGACATGTACACACATACATACACACACTCACAAATTGGGGTACTTAGTGTCACTCTCTGGTTGCTCTTGCAGAGAGCATTTGTTCTTTCTTTGTAATGGAGACTGAGAAAAATCTCTTTTCTATATTACCTTACAGCCATTTTGTAGAGAAGAAAATGGGAGTGCAAAAAGGTTCTGATTTGCCTCCAGACACCCAGTCAAGAGCTGGAATTCGGTTTGGTGACACAAGACTTTTTCCTTCCGGGTGACACACCAGGTTCTTTAGTGCCCACACTCTGGGTGCGCATGAACTACAGACTCAGCCTCTCTCTCTCTCAAACAACAACCTGTGTTCTGTGGCCTCACAGAGACCTCATTAGGGTGCAGGTAAGACCACAAGGGGTTTGGAGATGGCTCCCTTTTCTGGTCGCTCTCTGGACACCCCGCCTTGCAGTGACAGCAATGGTCCAGCCACCCTCCACTCCTTTCAGCCTTGCAAGTGTAGCATTTGGCATCTTCACGCCATTCTCATCCCATAGTGGGAAGCTCCGAATGCAGCCATCTGAGCTTGGGCTTGAGTAATGTTGGTAATTTCAAAGTCTCATTATCTTGCTCCCTAGTGACTTGGTTCTAAACAACCACAGTTCTTGAGGGAGGAGAGTAGCATGAACAACAGTGCTGGAATTGTTCCACTGGGGAGTGTGAGAGGGACCTGGGGTTTTAAATTTAGAACCTTAGTGACCAAAGCAGCAGAATTTGTCCCTGGGGCACCAAGTCCATGTCAAGGGTGCAGTGTTTTAGAGTTGAGCCTGTTATTAAGTGGGTACGGGTGACAGAGATGGCGTCATGAAGGACAGTCCCCATTGTGTAGATGAGAAAGTTAAGTTCCAAAGAAGTGATTTACTTATACATATTTTTATTTTTAAACTTAAAAAAAAAAAAAAGAGTATTCCAAGATCCAGTGATCAGGTCCCCATCAGCGTTTTCTCGCTTGGATACTCCGTGACCCTTTGTTCTCTAACCTAGTTCTCCATGACGGTTGCATGACAACAGCCTCCTAGAACATTTTAAGAAAAGAGCAAGACTGATGGTAGAAACACTGTCTCATTCAGACTGTTCAGACAACAAACTTTCAGAAGCCCCCTGGGGACTGAGGCTGCTCTGGGTTGACCTTGCCAGCAGGTAGGTCTGTGATGTCTGAGAGCCCTTCTTCAGGATTGGAGAGCTGCCCCTGTGGGCCGGTGCAGCTGAGCCTGCCCTGAAGGCATGGGAGAGCAAGCTCACAGTCAGTCATTCGAGGGAGAGCCAGCCCCTTCCCTCTCTCCCCTAGTCCCTTACCACCTACAGATGGTGGGAAAAGCTGGTCCTAGGGTCACAAGAGTAGGAGAGCTGACCCTGACCCTCACTGACTGCAACCCTCAGAAGAGAGGGCCCCCCATACCTCACCCTGGCAGCATAGTGGAGATGACCTTAGAGACGGGGGACATAGGTGATCTGCCCCTACGAAAGTGCTTGGACACCTGGCCCCACCCCTCATCTGCCAAACTATGGAGCAGGCTAGGAAGACAGAACGTCTCCCCTCTCCGGCCCCTCGCTGGTTGTAGCTGGTGGGGGAACTGGCCCCGAGGTTATGAGACTAGGAGAACGGGCGCTGTACCTCACCCAGGCAGCACAGTAGAGCTGACCCTTTTGGTAAGGGTGCAGGTGAAGCCAACCAAGAGGTCGAGAGAGCAGGAAACTGGTCCTGTTGCCCTCCCCCCATCTGCTATGTGGTGGTGTGAATAAGGGAAAGATGCCCTCCTCCACCTTGCCCCTTGCCACCTGCTGGCCTCTCGCCCCACTGGCTGCAGCAATTGGGAGAGTGGGCCTGCACCTTACCTGGGAAACCCCACTAGAGCTGACGCTGTTGGTGGGGTGCTGAGCTGGTCCTGTGGGCATGAGAGGAGGAGAGTGACACCCACCCCTTCCCTCATATGCCACGTGATGGCATGGTGAGGGAAATAGCCCCTCCCCCATCAAGTACCGCAGGTGGGCAGCCAGCCTGGGAGGGGAGGGTGGAGAGCTGGCCTTGTGCCTCACCAACTGCAGCAATCTGGAGAGCAGGCCACGGTACACTTTGCCTGGACAAAACAGTAGAGCTGGCCCTGGTGTTGTGAGTGCAAGTGAGCCAGATCTGAGGGCTTGAGAGCCAGAGAACCGGCTTTGTTCCTTGCTACCTGGTGTGTTCGTTTGGTGAGCTAGCTAGGAAGGTCACCCTGGTGGTGACAATGAGGGAAAGCTGGCAGGCTGACAGACCCAGCTACCACCCAGGCCCAGAAGCAGGACTATGAGTTGGCTCACCACAGCCCCCACTCTGTCTGTGAACTGCTGGGGTCTATGAAGGGGCGAGATCTACAGATCCAAAGCTGCAAGTGTCTTCATGACACAGGACCATGGCAGGAGATCCAGGAGGAGATCCAGGGAGGGCCCAGTATCAACAGGGTAACAGAAGCCAGAGGTATTGAGCCAGACCAGTGTCCAGTGCAGTGAACATGTCCAAGTAAAGTTGTATGCGTTGAAGGTATACTGTGTGGTTCTCCTCCCCCTCCCCCCTCCTCCCCTCCCCCTCCTTCCTCCCCCTCCTCCTCCCCTCCTCCTCTCCTCCTCCCTCCTCTTCTTCTTCTTCTTCTTCTTCTTCTTCTTCTTCTTCTTCTTCTTCTTCTTCTTCTTCTTCTTCTTCTTCTTCTTCTTCTTCTCCTTCTTCTTCTTCTCCTCTTCATCCCTCTCTCCTTCTCTTTCTCCTTCTCCTTCTTCTTGTCTTTGGCTATACTTTTCCATTTTGTTTTTGGGGGAGCTTACAAGGGCAGAGGGCACAGAGTAATGAGTGGGATGCATGACGTGGAATCCACAAAGAACCAATAAAAAGTAAAAAGAAAAAAAGCTGCTCCTTCCTGCGTCTCCTAAGGCTGTAGTTTTCAGTCTTCCTAAGGCTGTGACCCCTGAGTACCGTCCTTCATGTTGCGGTGACCCCCAAGCATAAAATTACTTCATTGCCACTTCATAACTGTAATTTTGCTACTGTTATGAATCGTAATGTATATATCTTCTATTTAAGACCCAAAGGGTCGCAACCCTCAGGTTGAGAACCACTGTGACCTAAGGGCTCATGCAAGCCTGGGCTGGGCAGAGGGAGGAGACTGTTACACACCGGTTTAGGTAAATTTCAGATTTATAACAATAGCCAAGCTTAGCCATACCCATCCACATTCAATAGATGGTGCAAAGTGATAAAAAAAAATGCTAAAAGTTACAGAGTTAGTAGACAGAGAATGTGAGATCCATACTGAGTGTGTAATTGTCAATGCTTGCAAATGAGCGATAGGACTGCGTCTCACTGGCTTGCAAACCCCGAAGAGCTGTGCTAGAACTCAAGGAGAATGAACTCAACCACACCACGTGAAAGACAGAGGCATGCACGGTGGGAGTCTGTGGCTCCTACACCAAGGTTATCGCCATCCTCTTCCCGTGGACCTCGCTGGCACTGTGACTTGCATGGAGCCCTGGGATGGAGTCGATGTATGCTGGTTTCTGCTTGCATCTCAGGAGCATTGAGGGGTGGTTCAGTGGTGGCAGGGCTGGAACTCCATCCTTCAGTTCTTTTCAGTTTGTCTACTGCTTGCTGTCTTAGCTAATGAAAACCAATGGCTTACCCACCTCAACGGCAAGTGGAAACCCACTGCCTCAGGATTGGCGATAGGAGAACGTATGACGTCCAGTGAGACCCTGATGCTCTTTCAGAGTCTATGACTATGAAGCTAACTGGAAAGCTGGAGTTGTGTTCACCAAACTTTCTCATTTGGCCAATGGCCAGACTTCTTGGAATTTGGTTGCCAGGTGTGTGTGTGTGTGTGTGTGTGTGTGTGTGTGTGTGTGTGTGTGTGTGGTGTATGACTATGCATATATGTGTGTATTCATGTCTTCACACAGGCATAGAGGCCAGAGGAGGATGTCACGTGTGCTGTTCCATCACTGTCTGCCTTTCCTCTTGAGGCGTATCTCTTCACTGAGTCTGAAGTTGGGCTAATGGGTAAGTAATCCCCAGGGGTCCTCTTGTCTCCGCCTCCCACAGCCAGCCCCCAGTTGCAGGCACCCTCATGGCAATGCCTGGCCTTTTGTTTTATGTAGATTTTACGAATTTGAACTCCCATCTGTACGCTTGTTCGGCAAGCACTCCTACCCACTGGCCACCTCCTCAGCCCTGTTGTCTGTTTCCACTCCTAGAATACAAACCTCACAAGAGAGATCTTTCATTCCTGCTGTTTCTCAAGTGTTTCTCAAGTGTTTCTGCTGGAACCCACTAATGTAGGGGATGGTGCCTATTAGTGGACCAACAAAACCAAGAACACTGGTGCTCTTAATGGGAAAATTTGATTTTGTCTTTCTTTGGTTCAAAGTCTTGTTTTTCCATGCCTCCTTCTGGCCTCTAAGCCAAGCAGAAATACTTCAGCCTGTTGCTGGCTGGGGTTCTTTTAGCTGTAAACAATAGAAGCTAACATCTAGCTTGTCTAAGCAAACAGCACATTATACAACACACTAAAAAGCCTTCTGATTTATTGCTTACACAATCATGTGTTTCCTTCAGGCACAGACGGATCAAGGTGTGTGGTCAGCTCATCCAAACTCTGCCCCTCCTCCCGGACCTGTGAGTCGGCGTCCTCCCTAGAAAGATTCTTCTTATGTGGTTGTCCCTGGCGACCTGAGCCAAAACATTTGAAGCCAGTTTGAGCTTTTTGTTGCCTGCAAAACATTAAAAAGTACCAGAAGTGTCTCTCCTAATCAGAGACTGGCTATGTGGAGGAATAAAAACGGTGAAACTGTTTGATTCTTCATCTTCTTCCTGGACATGTTCACTGACCACTTGACTATGAAGCCCAAGCATAGGATTTATTTTCTTTTTCTGGAAAAGTAAGAAAGTGGCAAATGTAATTTAAAAATTTCAGATTTTTATGGCAACTTATAGATGTATTTCTATTATAATAAGTTTATGTTCTCATCAAGAAAGCAATATAACCAAATACACTTTAATAATAAATTGCAAATTTATTATTATTTATGTATAATAATAATAAAAATGCAAAACTATATGCTTTGTTTTGGGATGGTACACATCAAGACGTAATTTGGCTTTTAAAAAGATCAGATGTTTATTTATTTGGTATGTGTGTGTGTGTGTGTTGAGGGGGGCATGTGCCCAGTTAAAACAAGTGGAGGTGGTTTTCCACTTGAAGAACTGGTTCTCACTTCCCACAATGTGGGTCCAGGGAATTGAAATTAAGTTGTCAGGCTTGAAGGCAAGGGTCTTTATTCACTGAGATAGCTTGCCACCCCTAAATTATATTTTCAGACAGGCACGGAGGTTGTTGTGGTTAGCTTTGGCAGACTGAAATAGCCTAGAGTCATTGGTTGGGAAAACTTTGATGAAGAAATTGCCTAGATTAGCTTGAGGTGTGGCCTTGTCTGTGTGAGATTGTGTTGATTAGTTTATACCAGGATGGCTCAGCCTACTGTGGGTAGCACCATCCATAGGCAGGGGGATCCTAGGCTGTATTACAACATGGATAAACATGAGCCTATAAGTGAGCCAGAGAGTGATCCAGTGCTGCCAGGTTCCTGCCTTGAGTTCCTGTCCTGATTTCCCTCAAAGATGGATTGTGACTTGCAATTGTGAGCCAAATACATCTTTCCCACTCCAAGTAGGGGTTGGTCAGACCATTTTATTCCAATATCAGAAAGGAAATGAGAATACAAATATATGCACAGAATCTTAGCAGCCTGGAGCCCGAGGCAGAAGGACTGCTACTTTGAAGTCAGATTGAACGACATACGGAGAATGCCACAAAATGAGTTGTTTTCCTAGAATGCAGTTAAGCCACTCCATACTTTCCTCCAAACAGTGGTAGAACTTCTCTGTGATAGAATGTAGGGGACTGTTTTTTTGTTTTTTTTTTTTCCATCACCATCAGAGCAGACTGTACACCAGTCTTCTCTAAGGAGCTCAGCTGCAGTTTAGAGAAATGGTCTACTTTGGAAAGGAACAATGAGTTTGTAGTTAGTAACAGTAGTTCCTTTATAAACAGTAAACATCTTTGGGGATCTTTTGCATTAGGTTTTTGGAGTTTAGGCCCATCCAGAATTTCTTCTTGTTCTTAGAGCACCCTCTTTGCCCAGTGACCAACTGTGACCGCTGGATCTGAATTTTGACATTGAGGGTAATATGTCTTAAAATGTTCTACAGAGCCACCACCATCATCGTAGACTCTTCTGAGGTTATCAGGACAAGATGTGGAACAATATCCTGTCTCCCGCAAACAAAACATTTTGCAAAAGGAAATCCTCCAAGAACTGGGTCTCCCTTAGCTCTGTACCGGGTTATCTCACACTCCGTGGACCATACATATGGGTGACACACTCCGGTGCTGTATCCTGGTTTTTAAGAGCAGTTAGCCAATCAGCAATTCCACGGTCAGGTTTCCACAATGGAACCTTATCACTGAAGGCTTCTTTGTGGCTTCTCTTTTTAATGATCTTCCTTCCAACCGACTTGCTTTAAAGCAACGGCGGTTTGTTTCCCTATTTCCTGGCTGTCTCTTTCGTCATCTCCCCATTGTGAGCCATGTGTGAATTCTCCTAGGTAGTCCGTGAATCCGCTCACGTGCTCACTTAAGCATTCTTTCTTCTTTCTGTTTATCTGATATTTTCTGTTTGGGGGGGGGTGCCTCATTATTTTCTTTTTCCGTGTGCGCGCGTGTGTGTGCACGCACGCGTGTGTGCGTCTGTGTGTGTGTGTGTGTGTGTGTGTGTGTGCTTGCATGAACACAGACACATGCATATGTACATACTATGTACATATGTATACATACATATGCATGCATGTGAATGTGTTTGTGGAGATCAGAGGTTGATTGCTGTCCAGAATCTCCCTCAAAAGCTTCCATCTTATTCATCGAAGCAGGTTTCTTTTTCTTTTTTGTTTCTCTTCCGTTTTTTATTTAAATTAGAAACAAGCTTGTTTGACATGTCAATCCCAGTTCCCTCTCCCTCCTGTCCTCCCCTGCCCCCCCTCCAACTCCCTATCCCATCCCCTTTATGCGCCCCAGAGAGGATGAGGCCTTCCATGGGGGATCTTCAGAATCTGTCACATCATTTGGAGCAGGGCCTAGGTCCTCCCCTGTGTGTCTTGGCTCAGGGAGTATCCCTCTATGCAGAGAGGGCTCCTAAAGTCCATTCCTATGCTAGGGATAAGTACTGATCCACTACCAGAGGCCCCATAGATTTCTGAAGCCTCCTCACTGACACCCACGTTCAGGGGGTCTGGATCAGTCCCAAGCTGGCTTCCCAGCTATCAGTCTGGAGTTCATGAGCTCCCCCTTGTTCAGGTCAGCTGTTTCTGTGAGTTTCTCCAGCCTGGTCTTGGCCCTTTGAAGCAGGTCCCTTAATCTAACTCAGAGCTCACCACTATGGCTTGTCCCACTAGTCAGTTTGTTCTGCCGATCTTCTGTCTGTGTCATCTGAGGCTAGCAGCACAGGTGGCCTGCCATACCCACCTGGCATATTTTACGTGGGTCCTGGGAATCTGAACTCCGCCACACTCTTATTCCACAAGTGCTTTAAACACTGAGATACCTCTCGAGTCTTGGGGTTCATCTTATTATTTTTTTTTTTAATGCAGATTCGAATGGCTTCAAGTTGTCACTCCTGAAATCATGTCTTCTAAGAGTGTTTCTTCATGTTTTCTCATGACACGCAGGTGAGGGGATGCATTATCCATGCTAGTCACCTGTGCTCATCTGCCATGGTTTCCAGAGGTCTCTCCCCAGGCCCTTTCGAAGCTCCAGAGCATTGAGAATGTAATGGCAAAGAAGTCCTACCTTTTACAGTGGCCTGATCATCAAAACTGGTCGCACGTCCTCCCAAGGACTTACTAAGATCCCTTTCTAGGATACTAAAGAAAATGGTAGAGCCAGAATGGGTGCCTTGTCTTAGATATCATTGAGATACATTGCAAGCATGTTTGAAATTATCAATGAATACATAAAAAAAAATTCTTGACGACCCTCCCTGGGAATTGAAAATATGAATAGTAAACAGTTTTAAAACAAAATCAGAATTCTCCTGTCTGGCGGAGACAGACATTGTACCCATTGGTTCGGGTACAATGGATTGAAAAGACAGATGTGATCAGTTTTTCTGAGTAGAAATGGCGATCTTCGGGTACAATGGATTGAAAAGACAGATGTGATCAGTTTTTCTGAGTAGAAATGGCGATCTTCGGGTACAATGGATTGAAAAGACAGATGTGATCAGTTTTTCTGAGGCTGGGCATGGTGATCCATGTCTGTAAACCTAGCACTTGGGAGGCAGATCTCTGTGAATTTGAGGCTAGCCTGGTCTACAAAGTGAGTTCCAGGGCAGCCAGGAGAGAAACCTTGTCTTGGGAAACAAAACATAAGAGAAATGTAGTGGGAAGTCCTGCATTTCTTTGTCTGTGGGGTTGCTGCGGTGAAGATTCCTATGTGACTCACCTTGCAGATGCTGAGCTGTGGAAAGCGTTTTGCAACTGGTTTAGCTGTGGCCCCTCCCAATGGCTGCGAGGGAATTCCATAGTGTCCATTTTTCGTGGATCCTGAAAGTTTAACAGTGATGTAAAGGAAAACCACAACGCAATTCAGAGTTTTACTTTTCAACCAGCATTTGGGGCTTTGCATGTCCTTCGGTTCCCCTCGCAGAAAGGCTGGGGCCAGTAGTGAGTAGCTTTGGCCGGTGGGCCGTTTCCAAGTCCAGGTAATGAAAAGCACACGTCTTCCTTTGTAGTCTTCATATTTAGGCTCAACATGGACTCATTCCAAGATGGAAGGAGCTTCTTAGTTACCAAAGAAAACTATTGCTTGGCCTTCAATTTATGTTTTGTCAATAACAATCCAGAATATTTGTGAAGCTACTGAGACCCCAGTCTATTTATGCTGATGCAGATCTCAGGTTACCCGGACTCATAGAAATGTGTATTTCCTTTGCACTTCAGCGTTTGCATGGCTGATGGCCTAGATGTGTTTAAATGAAGACATCACCATCTCATTTTATCTATTTATTTAGGTTTTGACTTTGGAGTTTTCAGTGCGCCTTGAACTCACTTTGGCATGGCGTGTATCAGAGAGTTCTGCTACTGGTTCAGTCACTAACCTAGAGGGAGGTGCTTTGCAGTGCTGGATCCCTGTTCATCTGTAAGAGGCAGATGGGGCCAGTGAGATGGCCCAGTGGGTAAACATGCTGGCGGTGTGAGGAAGACAGTCTGAGTTTGGTTCTGGGAAGCAGTGTCAAGGTAGATGGAGAGAACTGAGTCTACAAAGCTGCTCTCCACATGAGCACCATGGCAAGAATAATCACGTTAAAACATTTTATTTTAGGTGAGAAGTGAGTGGGTGCTGCCAGAGAGTCCACTACTCACTACTCCTATAATTTTAAGCAAGCTCTTTGTTGTTCAAACACCAATCTCCTCTCCAGTTAGGAAGAGAAAATAATGTTCCCTGTAGCTCACAGTTGGGCAAGTAAGAGAATTTGTTTTATAATGTATACTCTCTATTTATGCATTTCCTTGTATTTTTTAATATTTTATATTTTGCTTTTGCGTATTTCTATATTTTGCTTTAATTAAGAGTCTCCTAGGATAGTTCCTGAAGATAGAAACGACTCTCCTGACAATTCATATCCAGATTTTCTGTATGCATCCTTAAATATCTTGAGATTCCTGTGGGGATTATGTATCAATATTTGTCCGCTTTATTTTTAATTGCAGCTTTTCATTCACTAATGGCAATAGGACTTATTTACAGCACCAGGTATTTTAGTCACGTGGTACCAAGCTGCCTTCTGGAACCCTTTCATTGCAGGATGAAGGAAACTTGAAGGGTTTTTTTGGAGGCAGATATACCAGCAACCATTGCTCTCAAGTGACAGTGAGCTCTGAAAGGTGTATGGCAGACAAAAGGCAAATCCCTATGCTGGACCACTGTGGTCATTCACTCTGTTCCTTGTTTGTCTCTCTAAGTCACAGAGCTCTCCCTATTCTCACTGTCTCTCTCTGCTTTATTCCTTTCCTTTTCCTCTCCCACACTGTAGTCAGTCTAGAATGCCTTTCCTTTTAAGGGAACCTGGACTCTTGCTGTGGTTGAGCTTGTGACTGGTAAAAAAGAAACTTTGAAGCTGAGCCCTGAGACTTCTCTCTCTCTCTCTCTCTCTCTCTCTCTCTCTCTCTCTCTCTCTCTCTCTGTGTGTGTGTGTGTGTGTGTGAGTGAGTGAGTGAGTGCAATCTCTAACAGTGTACACCCTAGTTAAGGAAGGTGAATTGCTGCCGGAAGTGGAGGACAAAATTAAGTCCACACCTGAAGAACACACTCTAATATACAGATAAACGGAGAACCTGCCCTGTGTCCCAAAGGAAGCTGAAACGGTTGCACTGACAAACAGACCAGCTGAGAGCAATCACCATCCCAGTCTCTTATCTGAAACCAAACAAGAGTAGGCACAGAATGTCTGCAGGAAGGAAGTCACCTGAGAAGAAATCCAGGGAACACAGTTCCCGGTGTCCCCTGGGAAAGAGGACTTTTGCACCGTGGCCCTCTCAGCTCTCCTCTGCATTCAGACACTGGGAATGTATAAAGTAAGAAATCTTGGGCAGGATCCCACTAGGTACTAGGTCTGGGGGCAGGGAACACAAATCAATTCCAGATAATGACAAATTGGATTTGTGTACAGATCCCTTCTTTCTTTCCCCTTTCAGTACGTCTGCCTGAATTTTGTGGTTGTTTTCAGAAAGATTGGCGCCCCCCAAATGAAAGGTAGAAAGAACCAATTGACTAGACTCAAAACAAAACAAAATTCAACAAAGGTCCTATTTTTCCTCAATGACTATTCCCATGGAAAGTAAAAACTGAACTGGCTTGGAGTTACCTGACTGCAAAACAATGCTACTTTTATGAAAGGCAGTCCACTTTTCACTCACTCAATTTAAACATGGCTCCACAGAAACTGTCCAAGTTCTCAGAGAGGATGTGGTCTTCAGACTAGAGACCAGGGCAGACAAATTTAAGGCTAAAAGGAATGTTTTCCTTTTGAGTGAACCAAAAATAAAAAATCAGAAGAGCGCCACTTTTCCTCGGATTAGGCCGACACACACACAGTAAGATGCCCTGTTCAGATACTGGCTGTTGAACAGAACCAGGTCTGATAGTTCTCTCCCTGGCTTTCCAGAAGTAGCTATCTGCTTTGATTTGGTGATTTTTGCAAACTGGTCTAGTATCTGTAAGAGCACATTTAGGTGTGTTTTGGGATCCCACATAGTTTATACTTAATACAACATATTTACCCCGAGATGGGCATATTGCCAACTTACTCTTTAGAAACATGCACAAGGCTTTAGACAGGGAGCGAGAAAACATAGCCACACCACGAAAAGGCTTGACTGAGCAGGAGAAGGGATTTGTGTGTTTTTCTTTAAAGCCGAGGCTGGGGAATCTGCTATAACCTGTCTCCCATTTTTGTATTTCATTCTATATCTCAGGAGTCCTCCCAAACACAGTCCTCCCTCCCCCCAACCAGAGGAGACCTGAACACTTGTGTCATAAAGCTACTGAAGAATAGGGCAAGGCTTGCTATACCAATGACAGCGACTACAACTGCAGGAGGCCCTACCTCTTTCTCCTGGGGATTCCTGTTATTGTTAGCTTTCACTTAAACACTGTTATAGATGTCGGTGTGAACTTGGAGTTGGATATATAGCAGTAAGTGTGTATGTGTGTGTATGTGTGTGTGTATGTATGTGTGCATGTGTGTGAATGTGTGTATGTATATATGTGTGCACGTGTGTGTGTGTGTGTGTGTGTATGTGTGTGTGTGTATGTGTGTGTGTATGTGTGTGTATGTGTGTGCATGTGTGTGCATGTGTGTGCATGTGTGTGAATGTGTGTATGTATATATGTGTGCGTGTGCGTGTGCGTGTGCGTGTGCGTGTGCGTGTGCGTGTGCGTGTGCATGTGCGTGTGCGTGTGTGTGTGTGTGTGTGTGTGTGTGTGTATAGGTAAGAAGACATCTTTTGGGAGTTGGTTCTCACCTTCTACCTTGTTGTGAAACAGAGTCTATCTCTCTCATTTCTGCTGCTATGCTGTGTACCCTGGGTTAGCTTGTCCTGTATGCCTCTGGCTGATTCTCCCAACTCACCTCACATCGGGAAGGCTGGGATTTCAGATGCATGCTATAACTAACATCAAGCTTTTTATAAGGATTTCCCTGATCAGAGTCTTGGGGTGTCAGGCTTGTGCATCTGGCTAGCACTTTTGCCTGCTGAGCCATGTCCCTGGTCCTGATAATTTTTTTAAATAAGAGAAATAACTAGAATTTGAATAAACTCAATCTCATTAAAAGTAACTTCAGTGAGATGGCAGTTTCTTTGAGGACAAGACTTGAATCTTATTTGTTGTCTTGCCTTCTGTATCCAGCATACAGGACTTGGGTTAACAGCTATTACAAAATGATGTCAGACAGCACAGTGCACATCAACTCTCTTTAATTTGGGTTGGACATGACCACACAACCTAAAGATGGATGTCAACTTCAAGAAAGCTGCTCTCTCCTCCCCTGTTACCTTAATATGGTCACCAATGCTATTTTTATTTTGAGAGCAGCTCATCACCCCCTCTTACAGAGATGTGGCCAGGAGCAATATATTGTCACCATGGGTGTCCTTAGCAACTTTTGATATCTTTTGTAAATGTGCACTCTGCTCCAGTTGGTCCACAGAGAATTACTGGAAGGAAGGAATACTCCATCGTTCTGGCTTCCTAGACCTCAGAGGGTACCTGACCTGGGTTGTATGTGATTTGCATTTCTCAACAGCGCCCGGTTGACACTGGTACAATCCACAGTAAAAAAAGTCCTACCATTTATCTAGCTTTCCTATTTATGTGGAAGGCATGCGCCTCATCTGGTTTACGTATCACATTTGGCAGCAGTATTACAGAGATGCCTGAGATACAGTCTGAGACCTCAAGATGCAAACTGGAAGGGAAAACATCCTTAGAGAAATGATCACAAAAGCCAGGCATTGGTGGTACATGTCTTTAATCCCAGGAGGCAGAAGGCAGAGGCAGATGGATCTCTGTGAGTTCGAGACCAGCCTAGTCTACAGAGCGAGTTCCAGGATAGGCTCCAAAGCTACCTAGAGAGACCTTGTCTCAAAAAACAAAATAAAACAAAACAAAAAGGTTCACACAACCAAGGGGGTTAGAATGAGAGTTCTCAGTGTTCCAAACAGCTGGGGATTAACCTGGGTCTCTCCTAGCCTGTGATGCCGTTGCCAAAGGTTGAGTGAAGTGACCACAAGTCTCTCTCATTTTCTTTCTTTAGGTGTGTGTGTGTGTGTGTGTGTGTGTGTGTGTGTGTGTTCATGTGTAAGCACATGTGTCTGCCCTGTGTAGAGGTCAGACTACCTTGTTGTTTTCTCCTTCTATCTTGCTTGAGACAAGGTCTCTTTGCAACTTTTCCACAGTGTATGGAGAGTCTGGAGATCCTGTTTCTTTTCTTCTTCTTCTTCTTCTTCTTCTTCTTCTTCTTCTTCTTCTTCTTCTTCTTCTTCTTCTTCTTCTTCTTCCTTCTTTCTTCTTCTTTTCTCTCTCTCTCTCTCTCTCTCTGGTGGTGGTGGAGGTTGGAGACAGGATTTCTTTGTGTAACAACACTGGCTGTCCTGGAACTCACTTTGCAGAGCAGGCTGGCCTCAAACTCACACGGATCCTCCTGCCTCTGCCTCCCAAGTGCTGGGATTAAAGGCATGTGCCACCAGCGCCTGGCTGAAAAGCTGCGGATTTCTGAATATTGTTGATCCCCCTTTTTATTTCTGCAATTTGTAGGAATAAAAATTAGGATGAGGGGGCTGGGGGGGTATCTCTGGTGAGAAAGTGTTTGCCCAGCATGCATGAGGACCCAAGTATCATCCCCAGGAGCTACAGAAAGAACAGCCAAGTATGGAGGCTTGCGTTTGTAGTCCCATGGTGTCAGCAGGGTGATTGGGAGAATCCTTGGGGCTCTCTGGCCAGGGAGCCTAGCCAAATCAGTGATTGCCAATGCAACCAGAGACCTTTATTTCCAAAATACAAGGCAGATAGATATCTCCTGAGCTGTGACACCTAAAATGTTCCTCTGGCTTCTGAATGACAGCTCATCCCCTTATTGTGTGACAAAACTGTTCCTGGGGAGATGAAACTCACTCATCTACTTACCCCAGATAGGGAACCCATGATAGGCCAAAGTACAAATACCACCCAAATCAAACTTAGTGAACCATAGGGAACCCATGATAGGCCAAAGTACAAATACCACCCAAATCAAACTTAGTGAACCAATGGGTTTTATTGGGGCTACTTGCAGGAATATGAGAGAGGAGTCACTTACAGGAGCAGAAATGACTCAAAGACAGCGGCATCACCAAAGCCCACCCTATCACGGGTGGCAGCTCACAAAAGCTGGGAACCTGGAGCATACCGCACAGCCTGCAGGAGATTATCCTTTCCAGGTGCCTCAGTTTGTGTAAACCTCTTGCAGGCAGCTCAGCTGGGTTCTGCTTCTCCCAGGCAGCTGGTCTCGTCTCAGAGTCGTCGTCTTTGCATCTTGGCTCTGCTTACTCCAGCAGGGAAGAGCCTAGTGAATCTGGTCAGTTTTAGGGACTTCCTGAAGCTAATTTTGTTGTTGCTGCTATTTTAATGTTTACTTCCCTGCTTAAGGAACTTCCCTGTGGGATGGAACGCTTTAATCAGACAGGAGACGGCCACATAACACTCCCGCATCCCTACATACATCTGTGCTCACCTGAGTCACACAGACAGACAGACAGACAGACAGACAGACAGACAGACAGACACACACACACACACACACACACACACACACACACACACACACGACGTGGGCCAAGCATGGAGGAATTCAGGAGGATGTGAGTTCTAGGCTGTCATCAGCCGCATAGTAAGTTGGAGGCCACCCTGGACTATTCAAGACCTTGTCTCAAAAATGGAAAAAGAAAGGGAACAAAACAGAACAAAAATTGGCAGGAAAGATTTAAAAAGCCGGTGCAGATCTCCACTGCCTTTTTCAATTTTTAATTTCTGTGCCGTATTCTCCCACCCCATTAGAATGAGTGCCGGCCTCTGTTGCCATCATTTGTTATGTCATGTATTTTTTTTTTTTTAATCCAACCTGGAAGTCAATGAGACCAGTGTCTTGGTCTAGGACACTTCCTTCCTCTATATACCGGTGATAGTATCTCTGTGAATGGCTTCTGAGAAAGCTGCATTGCAGAGCTTAATTGATTTAGTGAAATGATACCCGAGACAGGTTGGGTAGTCACGGCCTTGGGAAAAAAAAAAGAAAAACCAAAAATAGTAGGAATATTCATTCATTATAAAACAGAACTCTGGAAAGCTGCCCATGCTCTTAGAAAAACTTCTTAGCGAACAGTTCAAATCCCTGTTCAGATCTGAGTGTGTATAATCCCCAAAACAGTTTCTCTATTTCAGAGGGAACGAGAGGGTGGGGAGAGGGAGACATGGAAACAGGAAGGCGAGGGGGTACCATTTTTGTTGTAGTGACCTAATTCTGCCAATAAGGAATTTATTTGTGAAGGTTAGATAATTTATTAAATATTTAATCGCAGACTTCTATCCAAAAAAAGAAAAGATTTCTTGGTGGGTGTGTTTGGAGGGATCTAGTGCCTGTTACTGCTTTTCTCTAATGGCTGGCTGGCTCGGGTGAGCCTGGCCATGTGTGAGCTGAGCTTGCTCCGCCTCTCTCTGCCTCTGAAGGAGTCTGAGACTATCTGTTGACCCGAGATAAAGTATCAGAGGACTTTGACGCACAGTAAATGCTTTACCTGTTTGAGTTTCATTCTTCTTTTCTCTTTTATATTTAGTCATTTTCTAGAAGAGAGGAGAAAAACAGCTTATGTGACATTATAGAAACATTGAAATTCAAATGAGAAAACAAGCCGATGACTGTTAAGTAGTTTTCTGTTAATTGAATCATTTTCCCCATTGATTTGCATAAAAAATGGTGATTGGTTTCCATGGGGGTGGGCAGGTGGCTGACAACAAAGCAAAAACCACTCGGAGAAGTGCAGAATGTCTTCAAGCCATCACTTAGAAGCCCGAAACGGGTCACAGGGAAGCATGAAACCTGACAGCGAGCACACTGGTGTTTACAAGGGAGAGGCTTGGGCACCAGGGCCTTCAACCAGACTCGGAGGAATTGGAATCTCTCTATGTAGGAGCCATATTCTCTGAATAAAGGAGGTGAGCAGATACACAAAGTCAGTGTCTGCTTGGAGACTAGCAGCTACGGCATGGACGCTGGAGATTCAGGCATGGTCTGTTTATTTATCGATCATTGATTATCTATTGATTTGTTTGTGAGATAAGGTCTTGCCTTAGCCTAGTCTGACCTTGAACCTTCTGGTTTGCAGGTTGTCTTTCCTTTGATTGTCTGGCCACAGCCTTGGAAGCACTAAAATCGTAGGCATTTGCTACCATGTGTAACAACGAACAACAGATGTATCCAAAAGAATTAAGGCCACGTAGGGATTTTGAGGACAGCAGAAGAAGGTCAGGCACAGTGGTTCTCACTTTCTCTCACTCTCTCCTCCCCGAACGTCTCTTAGAGCGCATCCCAGGCTGTCTGAGGAGCCCTCCCAGGAGCTGATTCAAGTCTCCTCCGGGGCTAACTGGCATCCACTTACAATCCCAGAACACTGTCACTTCTGTGTGCTGGGTCCTGATGAGGAGTCACCCACGGAAGAATATCAAGGAAAACGAACTCCATGAAGCAAAAGCAGACCTCGGGAGAGATGGTGGGTGCACTACCAACTATTCAGCCAGTTGTCTGTATCACTCTCGTGGTGGTGGCATTCCCAGGTTATTCTGGGAAACTCCTAGCTGCTCTGTCTATCTGTCTGTCTGTCTATTTAAAGAAACACCACTCATCTTTCAAAAACAGATAATGGCATTTAGGCTCAGAGAAGTTAAATAATTGGCCCAGGGTCCTATAAGTGAGGTTAATCCATTCGGATTCAAACTCTGGTCCATACAAGGGAAATTCTCATCTCCTCATATCTATGGCAATGACTCAAACACCAGCCGTACATATCAGAATCTCCTAGGGAAAGCACCTTGGTCTCAGAGGCTCCAAGTCAGCAGTTCTCGCAACGGATAGGGTGCTGAGATGAGCTTTTCAGTGGGTTCCCTGGTGATGCTGACACTGCAGAGCTCTAGAGCAGTGGGGTGACCCTTATTCACCGGCCCTGGAACTCAGCCAGGCAGGGTCTATAAAATTTTCAATATTTTTCCTGCCCTTGAAGGTGTTTAGCATAGAGTAGTACAGGTGTTATTTCTCTCTTTCTCTCTCTTTCTCTCTCTCTCTCTCTCTCTCTCTCTGTGTGTGTGTGTGTTTATGCAAATGTGTGTGAGGGAGAAGAGAGTTTTTGTATAATGTATGCATATGTACTTTAGTATGCGTGGGCTCATTTTTTTGAGTATCATATGGAAAAATATCTAAGGAGAGAGTTAGAACTATGCATGGTTTCCTGATTGAACGTAAATTTTTTAGTTGATTATTTATTATTTCATCGTGAGTTGTTTTTTTTTTTTTTTTTTTTTTTTTTAAATCAGCACTGATAAATAAATGGCCCCAATCTCACCTTGGCATCCACAGAAGTAACATTAGTCTTGATGAATTATTTGCTTATACATTGGATGTATAATTTAATTCTATAGGAATTGCTTGGCAGTTTAGTGCTCATTAATGACCAAGTGTCTCTTCACTTCAGGAACCTATCATCCTTTTAATGGGGAGGGGGCGTCTAAGGGAATTAGCAAGCAACTAGGAAGAAGCCTGTTCAGACACTCGTGGACTCTGTTAACCTTGATGTGCCCTCTCAGGTGAAGATACACAGATTCCAAACCACAGTAGCTAGCAGGGGGTAGGTACTGTGACTCTTTAAGGAGTCACAAAGAACTGAGTATGGAACTCGGGAGATTATGCTGGGCCATTTCAAAGCGTCCGCAGTCTTCATGCAAAGTGGGGATGGGGGCTTCCAACAGTAACCCGTATGACAGAGGTCATGATTAAAAGAGATCATGAGTGCATACACAATTCTGAAATCCAATTGGTTCTCAACAAACTATTACGATTGGTGTGATACTCGAATGCTACAACTTACCTTAGCCACACATTCTCTCTTCCCTCCGCTCCTCTCTCCCTTCCTTCCCTCCAGGATTCCTTTTCCCGTTTACTATAAAGATAAAG
Source organism: Cricetulus griseus (assembly GCF_003668045.3). Lineage (NCBI taxonomy): Eukaryota > Metazoa > Chordata > Mammalia > Rodentia > Cricetidae > Cricetulus > Cricetulus griseus. The sequence continues at coordinate 25,991,699 of NC_048603.1, forward strand.
AATACAAATTCAGGACAGCAAAATGGAATCGATGCAATGGACAGATATGGGCGGTGTACGGGGAGCTCCCTCTCATTCTCTAGGCCTGCCATCTCTCTGGTATGAGCACGGATTCATCCCCCTGAGAGATCCCCAGTCAACTCTTTCTTCTGGAAGGGTAAGCTGATGGAGTTTGGCTGAATGGTTCACACCTGTAATCTTAGTGCTTGGGAGGAAGAAACGGGAGATTTAGGAGTTCAAGTTTGTCCTCAGCTACACAGCGAGTTGTAGGCTACGAGAGACCCCAACTCAACTCAAAACAAAGAGATGGAATCTAAGATGTCCCATCTTTGCTTCCCATCGGTACACTCTTCCCCAACAAGTAGCCCTCCCTTTCTCCACATGCAGGGCTATCTTTCAATGGCCTCTTCTCATGCCCGATTCCTCCTCATTCTTCAAGACAAAGCTGGACTTTCACCCTCTACACAAAGCTTGATGATCTTTGTGACTTTCAGCAGAATTTAGGATGGTTTCTTACAGCCTCTTTAGTCCTTAAACTTTGCCTGAAGTTGTGTACACAAGTGTGACCTCCAAAGGCTGGTATCTCCTCTAGGAGACCTCTGGGGTCTTCATATTCATGACTGTTATCCTCTGCCAGCGGTAAGTAGTCAGCGACCTAACAAATTTACATTGCCTCAGACAAACACACTCGCTGCCAGTTTTAAGATCTTGGCGGCCAATGTGAAGACTAGGGTGAGCTGGGTGGTGAGCTTAGCGGGCAGAATCTGAAGACAGCCTCATTGACACCGAGTTACTGACATCGTCAGACACTCCAACATCTGCATACATTGCCTAAGATGGTTTTTATTGGCAACTGGGCTTCAAAATTTGAATAATAGTTTTCACTCCCATAATTTCCAGAAACTGGCATGGCACTATCCAGAGCCTTGACTATCCAAGGTCACAGTATTGCAGAGTATCTGTCTGTCACACGCCACGCCCTGAATCAGGTGCTGGAGACACAGACACAGAGACTATGGCAGATTCAGTCCCATCTTGGCTTTCTTAGAAGTCTTGAAGGTTGCTACTGGAGCTGGAGAACCACCAAGAGCTGTATGTCAATGGTTATAAACCTAAGAGGTTTAGGAAAATTATGTCCTGTAAGGGGAATAGAGAGCAGACACTGTAGCAGTTTGGACATGAACTGTAGCTGGAAGATTGCACAGACACGTGAGGAGGAAGCCTTTAATGGCTTGCACCCAAGCAGCCATACTTTTGGTGGCTTGCCAGATTCCTGGTACTGAGGTCCAGTGGTTGGGTTCATTCTCCAACAGGTACCTCTTTTCCGGAGATATGGCCGGTATCAGTACAAGCTCCTCTCCTCAAGGTGCCTGGAGATGATGTCTGCTGCATGTCTTTCTGAGGGGGTGTGAACAGGAACCCCCTCAGAAAGTCACCTCAGACAGGGCAGTCAGAACAAAAAACGATTCCATTCAAGTCTATCTCAGTGAACCAGTGAGTTGACTGGGGTCACTCACAAGAGCACGGATGACTTCTACAGCTGAGTCGTTGAAAAGCCGTCCTGGTAAGGGTGACCAATTGGCCGTTATCTTCCTGGAGCTCCATGCACACCTTGGAGGAAGCTCGTGAAGCCATCTATTGCTTATATAATCTTGCACAGAGAACTTCAGAGTCTTACATATTCCTTGAGAGCTTTGTAGGTATTCCACATTTCAGTCCAGGGGAAATAGGTGCATAGTAGCATCCTTCTCTTGATTGGCTGTGCCCCCTTGGATGGTCAGCTCGTTATGACAATGCGAGGGGGACTCTTGGTGGATTCTGTGGTGGGTGAGATTGACCGAGGCGGGGACCAACATGCCAGGCAGACAGAGCTTAAGTGAGAAGTTTTATTAGAAAGGGAAGGGAGAAAAGAAGGGGAAAAGAGAGGGGACAGACGAGAAGAGGGAGACAGGAAAAGTCCTGTCTGCCCCAGGGGAACAGCAGGAAAGAGTGGGAAAGACAGCATAAGTGGGCGGGGTCTGTCTTTTAAAGGGGTCCTTTGCTCCTGCGTGCAGACTATGTTGTGCAGACTAAGCAATCATGGAACCCTGGGCTGACCAGGGCACTGCCTGAGTGCATTTTTCCCAGGTGACAGGGATTAGTTCTCTACCCCCCTCCCTCCCATACTTTCCCCTTCAAGAGCAGAGACCTGGTACCACTTCCGCAAAGCACCTATCTTGTGCTCTGCTTGTAGGGCTTCAGGTTTAACATAGGCCAGGAGAGACACCTGTTGTTAGTGTCAACACCGGTGACATCCAGGGCTTTGTTCCTGTTCCCTTATCTGATTCTTCTCCAACCCTGTGACTGTCCCTCTTGATTTGCAAGCCACACAGCTGAAGGCCGGAAAGATTTGAGGAACTTTGCTTAGGTACTCTCAGCGGCTAAGCTGGGGCCAAACTGTGACGATTTCTGTTCTGTCTGGGAAGGTGCTCCATGGCCTTCCATCCCTGCACAGTGTCAACTGGAAACCAGGAGCAATAACGCCAGCTGTGATTTCTTTCTGTCACCGTGGGACTCTAGATTCAGTGGGGATGGCGAGAAAGAAGCTGCCATTTCCTGTGTGAGCCGTGCTTTGGAGGGTGGATCAGGACCACTTTGTTTTTCTGTTCTGTACCAAACAGATCCCTAACAATGTGACTGGCTACTGAGGGCAATGGAAATTGAGAGAGAGGGAGAGAGAGACAGACAGACAGAGAGAGAGAGAGAGAGAGAGAGAGAGAGAGAGAGAGAGAGAGAGAGAGAGAGAGTTAGGGACGGAGGGAGGGACGGAGGGAGAGAGAGAGATGGATGCTGTCTATGGTAGAGAAGGCAGCATTCCGTATGATTAGAAAGAGCTGGGTCCTGGATGGCAGTAAGGTGAATTTTCTCGCTAAAGCGAGTCTTGCTGTTAGGGACTTGTGTTAGGAATGACAGAGGAGCCCCGCTACTTCTTAGCAGAATGGATCCCAGAGTCAAGCCAGCAGTAAACAGTGGGTGTTGGCCCAGCTTGGCTTCTAAATGGAAGAGACCCCGTTGGTCTCTAAGTCCAGCACCTGGCATGTGGTATCCAGGCTCCTGTATCACAGTGAATGAAGGAACAAACAGACAAGCAGCTTCTGCCTCCTGTGGATGGAAGGTTTTCTAAGGCAGCTGCTGGCAGGGTTCTGCTTGGAGCCTCCTTCGCAAACTGGGTCAGCAGGTCAATTGGGCCTTTTATATGCCAACCAGGCTGCCTGTCCTTCTGTCTAGGGTCAGATCTGGGACAGAAAGAGACTCAGGCCAAAGAAATCCACTTAGAACGTCCCTGTTAGATTCTGGCTCTGTGGAGGAGCTGTTCATTATTTATAGACTGTACAATTGTGTTTTGCACAGTAACCTTATTTGGGCATCTGAATGAGCAAAGGCTAAGAGGGGAGAACAAAAAATGCATCAATTTTTTTTTTCCTTCTCAAATGAAAGGTAGATGGAGTGATTTTATGTTTATGGACTCCTGGATGGTTGTTACCCAGACATCAGGAGTTAGAATGGAATTAATCCTCTTATCCATACTAATGGGGGCATTAAAAGCATGTTTGTTTGCTTTTTCTAAATTGGTCTTTTTGATGTTTTTAATATATTCCACTGTAGCCTGGCACGGTACACGGGGGACAATGATAATATTTTGCATGTATCAAATGCTTATTATGATCGGGACGGTCAGTGTGCTGAAATGCATGTGTTCGCACGCAGTCTTTACGGCATCCAAGTGGAAAGACGGGCATCCAACTCCCATTTTGTAGAGGAGAAAGCTGAGGCCCAAAATAGCGCAGTGATTGGCTGAGGTGAATGCTCTTGTCTCATCCCAGTCTTTGGTACTCGGTTTCTACATCACGGGACTGCCCAAGACACAGTTACCCAGAAGGCTGCACTCAGGTTCCTGGTCCTATGACACTGAGCTAATTCATGCTCATTGATGTTTTTGGTCACTTTCGAGTTAATCTATTTAAGCAGTAATAAATATAACTGAGATTCTTTAGGCTGGAATGTTGAATGGGCTTGTTGGAGATGGCAATCAAGAAAGGCTTCCTGGAGGTGTCAGAGAGAGAGAGAGAGAGACAGAAAGACATACAAAGAGAGGGAGAGAAAGAGAGAGAGAGAGAGAGAGAGAGAGAGAGAGAGAGAGAGAGGGAGAGGAGAGAGGGAGAGTCTTGAGTGGTAGAACTTTCTAGGTTAAAGGAATAATATGTACAAAGGTTTGGATACTGTCAGCTAAGCATAGAAAACTCAGCGCCTACTGGGCCAGGGAAGCAATGAAGTCATTGAGGCAGATGATCCCACCGAGGGTGCTGTGGGTTACCGATGCCATGACCACACACGTCAGTGGAGAAGGAAACTCCCTTACATCCCCCAAAATTGAAAACCAGAAATTGGAGAAGGAAAACTATTTGATTGATAGTTTGGTTAAATGAAAGCAAAGGTTGGAGTCTAACTTGTCCCCTACCATGCCTGGTGGCCATCTGACAAAGGCCAGGTCATAAGTCATATGCAAGTTTAACTGTGAGACAAGTTAATTGGCCCTTTCCTATGGGTAAAGCAGACCCAGGCCTAGGATAACCCCACTCACTCTCTGAGACAGAGGCAGTTTTTTGTTCAAGACCAGAAGAGGAAAATAGAGTATTGATTATTCCCCATATTTTTAAAAACATTTTATTTATTTATTATGTATACAACATTCTGCTTCCATGTATATCTGCACACCAGAAGAGGGCACCAGATCTTGTAAAGGATGGTTGAGAGCCACCATGAGGTTGCTGGGAATTGAACTCAGGACCTCTGGAAGAGCAGTCAGTGCTCTTAACCTCTGAGCCATCTCTCCAGCCCCATCACTCATATTTTAAAAATCATTTCTTGTGTTATGGATTTGTGCGTATGCATGTGTCCGTGCACGCGTATGGGGCCCCCACTGATGCCAGAAGAGGGTATCAGCTGCCCTGGAGGTGGTTGTGAACTGTCTGACATGGATGCCGGGAACCAAGCACTGATCCTTGGAAAGAGTGTGAAGCTTTTCTAACTAAGGAGCTACCTCTCCAGCCCCAAGAACCCCCCATTTCTGAAAGAGCAGAGTCTTGAAATTTTTGTGGTTATGAGGTCCCTATCCAGTCTGGCACCGATACAGTTCTTTGTTCCTAGGCCCATGTCTTTGAAAGGTGAAAGGGAGAAGCCGGAGCGACCCTTTCTTTGCAGGGCAGCCTCTGGTTTTCCTCCCACCCATCTGTTAAACACACGATGTCTGCGACTGTGCAGCCGGCGAAGGGAGTATCTTCTTTAGAATGTCTCTTCTCCCACTAGGACTTTGGCACAGATCACAGCAACAGTGTGGCCAGTGAGGTGGCCGTCCTGGGAAGCAGGCTGTCATCCCTCAGGCCTGGCTGGGTTAGCTCCATGCCTAGGTAAAGCCTAGGTTTGCCTGATCACTCAATATGTCAAGAGAGTTCAGAAATGGTTTCAAATATGAAATCCAATTCTCAAATGGCAGCTAATTCAAACAGCTTAGGAGGAACATTCCCTGTCTGTTAACTTCTTCTGAAGCCCCTGCTCCCTTCCCCGCCCCCTGTCTCCTCCTCCATGAGTCAGCTGGTAGAGGCTGTGGCTCCCATCCTCATTTGTGCTGACCACAGACCTTTGTCCCAACGTGCTATCTGGTTAGCCTGGATGCCATGGATCGGTGCAATGATTAACTAACCCAATGGCTTTCCAAATGGTGGTGTACACCCATTCAGGCACACTCAGAGGGGAAAGCCAATTTGGGGACATATGAGGAATGCCACAGGAACTCAGCCAAGTCACCTGCAGCTGAAGATTGCCATAGAAAAGGTGTCAGAGCAGAAGGGCAGATGGTAAGAAACCTGGCAGTGTAGACAGTAAATTCCTTGTGTCCTCCTGAAGCCACAAAGCCATGGTGCTCAGGCTGACTTGCCCTGTTTTAAGAACCCAGTATAGGGGGCTGGAGAGATGGCTCAGGGGTTAAGAGCACTGGATGCTCTTCCAGAGGACCTAGGTTCAATTCCCAGCACCCACATGGCAGTTCACAACTGTGTGTATCTCAAGGATCTGTCACCCTCACACAGACACATATACAGGCAAAAACACCAATAAAATTAAGAAAAAAAAAGAATCTGATACACACACACACACACACACACACACACACACACACACACACACACACACACCTCTGTGGACATGACTATGCCTTGGAGAGAGATGCCATTGACCTCATGGAACCTTTTCTATATGTCAGGCATGGAGGGCACAGGCTGAGGTGTGTTTGGTCTCTACAGCAGCTCTAAGAGATTGGAATTATTGTGTTTCTGTGTCCCAGGGAGTTTTACTGCCTTGCCAAATGTCTTGCAGCCAGGAAGGGGCAGGGCCAGGTTTGGTTGAGAACATACATTGTTACCTGCTCCTGGTGAGTTCCCCCCAGAACCAAATGAGAGGGAGTAGGGTTTCGGAGTTTTGTATGGGGGTGGGGGGGACCCAATAGTGGCCATCGAGGCAGGCAGGCAGGTGCCAGGTTGCCAGGTGTTTAGGAAGAAATGTTTAGACAGAAAGCCACATTTTGGGTGCTTTTTCCACTGATAACACAGCGTTTTCTTCCCCGCTTCCAGGAAAGATACTGCTGACACTACAGAGAGAGACTTAGATTTGAACCGAATCTCATGGACCACCCACACATCAAATGTGCTGATTTCTACACAGGTGATGTCTCATCCAACAATCAATCATCTCTACCAGACCTCGCGCCTCGGTGTGTGGTGGGAAATACCATAAAGGAGAAGCTGTGTGTGCTGGAGCTTGGAAAATGTGGCTTTCAATCCTGACCTAGTCACTGGAAAATGTCCATGGATGCCTTATGTAGCCTGGCTGGGTACCAATCTCAGCTTCATGACATCAGAGATGCTAAACTTAGTGTTGATAGTGCTCTGGGCAGGCTGGGACATGCTAGATGCTCAAGAAAGCTTTGCCGTGCGCCTAAATGAACAAGTGAATGAATGGAGAATGATTTTGCAGAGCGTCTAGGCCCCCGAGTGTCTCTGCAGGGTTTAATATGTTTAAAGGAGGAAGGAATTGCAGGGGAGGGTGAGCTAGACAGCAGCCTGGTGACAGGATTCCAGGCTTGGGGGACAAGGAAAGGCCAGCGAAGACAGGATGATGAGGGGCCCACGGTGCCACAGTGACTTCCTCATCCTGATTAAATTTCTTAGAGCCCAGTGGCTTGCTGGCTGCTGACACTCTCTTATCGGCTCCTGTAGTCTCAGATCTCAAAAGACTGCAAGTGTTAATTCACCCTCTTCACTCCCAGTGAGACAAATATCATCTCTCTCAGATGGGGAAATCCAGACACATCCGATAATTTTCTAGGGCAATGCCCAGGTGGGTGCCACTTTCCACCCTGTCTCAGAAGTGCCCGTCTTAGGAGGAAGCAGAAAGAAGGCTTTTAGATTCTTTGCATTCATCTCTCTGGTACCTCATGTATACAAGAAACCAAAATTAGTACGACATTGAAAATCATTGTACGTATTTCTTAGGGTTATTTTTATGTTTCCCCTTGTGTCCTCAAATACGAATGTCTCTGTGTGTGTGTGTGTGTGTGTGTGTGTGTGTTTTTGGGGGGTTCTCTTGGTGGTGGTGTGCAGATTTAAGGAGTCAATCTGAGCCAGATTGTTCACCAAAGGTCAGCACACAGGTGCTGATTCTGGTGAGCCAGAAGAAAGCCTTCTCTGACCTTCTAAGTGACTCAGGCATTTTCTTCTCAATGTCTTCCCATGCTTTTGCTTTTTTTTTTTTTTTTTTTTATTGGATGGATACTTATTTTCCTCCAGGTTAGATTTTGGGAGTTTGGCAAGGCTCTGAACCCTGGCTCTACTTTGTGTTGCTAGCCCAGGCAAAGACTCACACAGTAAAAAACGAAAGGGCATGATATAACATCCCTACTGAGGTGAGTGCTAGAAGCAACAAGTCTGTGAAGTTCTGAGATGCACCAAAGAAGGGATTTCCCCAAGTCAGTAGGGCTCCCGGGGCTGATGCTCTAGCCGGGATGGGGAGAGTGAGAGAAAGCGTGTGGGCAGAGATAGATGGATAACAGATGGGGCATCGGGGCAGGAACAGCCCAAAGTGAAGAGAGGTAGGAAGGTTCGTTCAGATGGAGAGAGGAAGAGGTCCAAACGGGTGGGCTTGGGTAGAAAACGTGTGATGGGAAGGAGTGTGGGTACTGGGGATTGAAAGTTGGGCTGGAGTTGGGAGTAGGGTGGGGAAGGAGATATGGAGAGTTATTTAACCAAAACTAAGGATGTATGAAAAGCCATATGGAAATCCACTGTTTTGTTAGCTAATTAAAACACTATAAGTAAGGCCTGAAATGATGGCTCAGCAGCTAAGAGTATGTCTTGCAGATGACCCAAGTTTGATGCCGGCACCTATGATGGGTGGCTTGTATGTGCCTCTACCTCCCGATTCAGGGATTTTTACAGCTCTGGTCTTTGTGGGCACCACTGCTTGCATGTGTATGCTACCCTAATGCATATAGTTTAAAATAATAAAGATATTTAGTAATACATAACTAAGAAATAGGGAGTTTGAATGAGAGTATTCTGCATAAATGGGCAATACTGCGCCCACAAGACATAGGTTATTAAACAAAAACCTCAGTGTCAGTCATGGAATACCCTCCTATGAGCTGTTGGTCAGGGAGGGTCAGAAGCCCACAAAACAACACAGGCTGTTGCCGTGGCTCTTGGTTTCCCACCAGAACAAGATGGCAAAAGACTATTGTTGAAGACATCAGACACTTGTAGGACAGGAAACCTCCTCCAGGCTAACTAGCTTTCATAATGATAGAAATGACAGGCTGGGAGAGAAAAACATAAAAAAAATCAATGATTTTATCCAACACTGGACCTCACATGCTACAATACTTACTTACCCAGCAGGATTTGTCTGCCGGGGCAATAACTGTATGACTGTTATGGGGTAAATCTCTCTCTCTCTCTCTCTCTCTCTCTCTCTCTCTCTCTCTCCCTCTGTCTCTCTCTCTCACTGTCCCTCTCTCTCCTCTCTTCTTCTTCCTTCTCTCCCTCCCTCCCTCTCTCCTTTCCTTCCTTCCTTTCTTTTGTGTGTATTGACACATAAGTCATGATATATAAGTAGGTCAAAGGGCAACTATTGAAAGCTGGCTCTCTCAATCCCCCCATGTGGATTCTAGTGATCCAATTCACGTCATCTGGCTTGGCTGCCGGTGCCTCCACCCACTGAGCCATCTCACTGGCCCTCCACCTGGCTTTTGCTGTGGGTACCGAGATTTGAATTCAGGTCTTTGGGCTTGTACGGCAAACATTTTAACTACAGAGCAATCTTCCCAGCCCACTCTCTAAGTGTCTGCTAACCACTTTCTGATTGGACTTGAGGCCTGCTGTACTGGAGGGAACTCACGCTCACCTCTACAAGTCTGGTCAGAAGCCCATGGCTATGGAGACTATGGGTTCTAGGGGAGCGGCTACTATATTTTTGTTCATTGTTTTTTTGTTAGATCATCATATTTATGTTTATATCCAAAAATTTGAGCCTCTGTCCAGTTTGATCAGAGAAGTTCCTTTTGGCCCAACAGCTGTGAATAAATGACTGTGAGTCTTCAGATCTAAATGGGACATCTACCTCAAGTCTTTGTCCCTAAGGCTCAAAGAATATTGTGGAAAGGGGGGCAGAAAGAATGTAAGATCCAGGGAATGAGGAGAAAGGCTATGTAATGTTGTCTTCTGGGCATGACATGGCCACTGCTCTCCTGGAATTCACAACAGCTGTGGTTGCCTGCACAAGACCCAGAGAAGATCAAGCCAGGAAATGCTCCAGCACAGTGGCTCACCGCATGGTTTCCCTACCAGCTAAGGAGCTGTTGGCTTCTGGGGAGGGAGAGGCATATTTCTTAGGGAGTGTGACCACTTGTAGGTTGCTCATGCTTCATCAAATGGCCCTCCACCCAGATGCATGGGGGGGGGGCTACATGAATTAGGCCCAATGGGTTTTTAATAAGAAACAAAGCAAAAAGAAGACGACAAGAAGTTGAGAGAAGATACTTTCGGAAGAGGCCTAAGAGATGTTGAAGCCAGAGTGATATAATAAAAATGCATTGCATACGTGTTTGAAATTCTCAAAGAATAAACTATACAAAATATATGAAATTTATTTGTCAATCATCAGGAAAGTTCTTGTTTTGAAAGGATGTTGGCCTTCCATCAAATACTAACCAGACTGAAACTTCCTTAGCTTCTGAGATTTGGGGTGTTTAAGATAGTATGGTCTCCAGGCTGGTGAAACCCACAGAAACAGCTGACCTGAACATCGGGGAGCTCTTGCTCCCCAGACTGATAGCTGGGAAACCAGCATGGGACTGATCCAGACCCCAGGAACATGGGTTTCAGTGAGGAAACCTCAGAAATCTATGGGACCTCCTGTAGTAGTTCAGTACTCATCCCTAGCATAGGTGTGGACTTTGGGAGCCCATTCCACATAAAGGGACACTCCCTGAGCCAAGACACACGGGGGTGGGCCTAGGCCTTATCCCAAAGGATACGATAGACTCTGATGACACCCTATGGAAGGCCTCACCCTCCAGGGGGAGCAGAAAGGATATGTGATAGGTAGGGTTTTAGTTGGGCGGGGCAGGGGAGGAGGGGGGAGAGAAGGCAACTGGGATTGTCATGCAAAACAATCTTGTTTCTAGTTCAAATAAAAAGAATCTGGAAAAAAAATAAAATGAAGGGGAAAGGGACAAGATTTCCTAAGCTAATTGGGACCATATAAGGAGGGGAAAGGGAGTTAGAAGAAAGAGAAGGGGAGAAGAGGAGGGGAGAGGAGGACAAGAGAGAGCAGGAAGATCCAGTCAGGGGAAGAAAAGAGGAGAGCAAGAAAAGAGATACCATAATAGAGGGAGCCATTATAGGTTTAAAGAGAATTCTGGCAGTAGGGAAAGGTCTAGAGATCTACAAGGTTGACCCCGACTAAGAGTCTAAGCAATACTGGAGAGGCTACCTTAAATGCTCTTCCCCTATGAGATTAATGACTACCTTATACACCATCCTAGAGTCTTCATCCAGTTGCTGATGGAAGCAGAGGCAGACACCCACAGCTAAACACTGAGCTGAACTCTGGAATCCAGTTGCAGAGAGGGAGGAGTGACGAGCAAAGGGGTCAATACCAGGCTGGAGAAACCCACAGGACCCTAGACTGGTAACTGGGAAAGAAGCATAGAACTGTTCCAGACCCCCTGAAGGAGGAGGTCAGTTTGGAGGTCTAGGCAATCTCTGGGGCCTCTGGTAGTGGATCAGTATTTATCCCTAGTATACTAATGGACTTTGGAAGCCCATTCCACATAGAGGGATGCTCTCTCAGCCTAGACACACTGAGGAGGGTCTACGCCCTGCTCCAAATGATATGACAGACTTCGAAGAACCCTCGTAGAAGGCCTCCCCTCCCTGGGGAGCAGAAAGGGGTTGGGATGGGGTGGGAGGCAGGGAAAGAGGCCAAGGAGAGGGAACTGAGATGACATGTAAAAGAAGCTTGTTTCTAATTTAAATTTTAAAAAATGTTGTTTTCAAGCCAGACAGTGGTGGCACACGCCTTTAATCCCAGCACCCAGGAGGGAGAGGCAGGTGGATGTCTGTGAATACAAGGCCAGGCTGGTCTTGTGAGTTCCAGGACAGGCTCCAACGTTACACAGAGAAATCCTGTCTCAAAAAACAAAAATAAAATCTTGTTTTCAGATAAAAAGAACAAAAAGATAGTATAGTCTTAGATAATATGTGGAGGGGAAGCTAATACAAAAGGCCATTTAAAAATCCATACAGAAACCTACTACTCTGGAATCTTCCTAAATATATACACATATGAAAGGAATTTAAATGAACTCACTGTATAATGGGGAAGACAATGCCTCAACTAGATATTTTATGCCACCGAGTAAAACCTCTAGTGCCAGGAATGGGTTACAGTGTGTTGAGTTATTAGACAAAGGGTTCCCACAGATCCCTAAATGTCACCTGCTGTTTCCAAGGCTATGGCATATGTTTCACAACCTGATAGAAAGATTGCTGAACACAGCACTTACTTATATTATCCAACATGGAGGAATCAAGCCAGTGCCCAACTGGAAGTTTCACCTCTGCTGACCAGAATTCCTGATGCTGGAAGGTCCTATACATGCCTCAAGAAAAATAATCATGAGTATCACCCAGCTACAAACTCTGTGACCTACCACAGTGACCTGCCAGCAGGATACACTGGGACAGCAATTACACAAACGTTATGTGAGTAATGACCACTTTTTGGTTGGACTTAAGGCCCACTCTATGAGCTGGAGCTGTACCTAACACTGCTAAAGTGGCCAAGAACCTAAGACTAATTAGGTCATAGGCCTAGGAGAAAACCTACTAATATTTTGCTAGAGGAACACATAGTGACTCTTAATGACATATTGCTTTATCTGTTGATCCACACATCTCTCAACTCTCCCAGAGAAGTTTCTTGTCACAGATGGTAATTAACACAGAGACCCACAACGGGGAAATATGCAGAAAGCAAGAGACTTTGGAGTACTCAATCTTAAAAGGGATGTCTTTATCCAACAACCCTTTTATCAAACTACTCTCCTCGAGGCTCAGGGATATGTATGGCAGAGGAGGCAGAAAAATTACCAGGGCCAGAGATGGTGGCTGACTCCAAGGCAGCAGCTTCATCCCGACACAGCAGGATTGATGTACATAGGAACTCATGGAGACTGGAACAGGGCACACAGAGGACCTACACAGATTCAAGCCAGACAAAATCCTAGTACCGAGAAGCGGAGGTGGACACAGAATCCCAGCCCCTAGCCAGGAAGCTGTTGGCAATTGACAACAGCTGGGAAAGGGAAACGTGTTTTCCCCACTGGAGTGTCATTGGGTATATCAACCAGACTCCAGGGCAGGCCTCACTCCAGGAGTTGTTGGCCAACCCAATCAGACTCTACTTGTGTGTTTGTGCATGCGTTTTTGATATCGTTTCGTTTTGATTCGTTATTTTTGTCTCATTTGGAGTTTCAGTTGTTTGTTGGTTTTGAGAAAGGGAGTGAGAGAATGAAGTCGAGTGGGAAGGGTCTGGGAGGAATTGGAGAAAGGGAAAGATACATGAAAACATTCAATAAAAGCAAAAAATAGGATGTGTGGTGCTGGGAGAAGAGAAAGCCTGGAAATGAAGTGTGAGGGAAGTCATCAAGATGACATGAAACCCATCCTGGGTGATTATGTCATCACTGTTGGGGCTGGGCAGGTCCAGGTGCCTTGGTGAATGGCTCTATTTTCAGTGGCTGCAGCAGGGCCCCCAAGGTGGCACAGAAACTTGGGTTCTATTATTGAGTCTTCTCCAGGAGACAAGCAGTGAGCATTTCTGTATCAGTTACTTTTCTTGTCAATGATAAAATACACAAGGATTTTACACAAAATCCATGAGACAGAGACTTCACATAAAAGCCATAAGAAGGGACTGGAGTGAAGAAAGGTTTCTTTTGAGTCAGTTTCAGAGGGTTTACAGTTCATCACGGAGGAGAAAGTTTGGTGGCAGAAGCAGTGGGTCTTCACATGGTGAGGATGAGGAAAAACAGAGAGCTGCATCAGGACCAAATAAAACCCTCAAGGCTTGCTCCTGGTTACTTATATCGGCCACTCAGGCTGTCTATCCCAAACCAGCATCACCAGCTATAGATGAAATGTCCAAACACACGAGTCTGTGTTCAACATTTAACATTCAAGTCATAACAAGGAGGGACCAAGAGAGGCTCACCCTCCCGACGATGACGAAGGAATTCACAGTGGAATAGGCGAGACAGGCATCAGAAACAAGGATGAATGTGACCCATTTCTCAGGAACACGGTGGGGAAGGGTCATGCTGTGAGGATCTGAGAACTTAGCACGACGGAATGGTTAAGACTTCTGTGCACACATGGAGTGCTACAGTGAAACCCAACAATTTATGTAATTAATATACATTAATAATTATAATTAAGGAGACTTAATCATAATATCTGACCAGCTAATAACTACTAGGATCTTAAATGCCTAACCTACTAGAATGCACACACATTTGCTTGTTGGCTATCACACCAGCTTGTCAAGGAAGTACAATAGTTCTGTTATTGTTGCTTGGTTTTGTTTTTTGAGACAGGGTCTCGTGTAACCCAAGCTGACCTTCAAGTTTGTATGCAGCCAAGGATGATTTTGTACTTCTGATCCTCTTGCATCCACCTCCCAGATATTGAGATGACAGGCATATAACACATGCATGTTTTTTTAAAAGATTTTATTTATTTATTATGTATACAACATTCTGCTTCCATGTACATCTGCACACCAGAAGAGGGTACCATATCTCATAACAGATGGTTGTGAGCCACCATGTGGTTGCTGGGAATTGAACTCATGATCTCTGGAAGAGCAGTCGGTGCTCTTAACCTCTGAGCCATCTCTCCAGCCCAACACATGTATGTTTTATACTGTCCTGCAAATAGAAACCAGGTCTGTGTGTGTATGCCAGGCAAGCACTCTCTCAACTCATATAGATTTGCAGCCCTAACTCAATGTTAAGTCAATGAAATTAAAGCTCAAAATTCAACACCCTTTCATGATAAAGGTCTTGGAGATAGCAGGGATACAAGAAACATACCCAAACATAATAAAAGCAACATACAGCAAGCTGACAGCCAACATCAAATTAAACGGAGAGAAACTCAAAGCGATCCCACTGAAATCAGCAACAAGATAAGGCTGTCCACTCTTTCCATATCCATGCAATATAGTACTCGAAGTTCTATTAAAGAAAAAAGATAACAAAAGGAGATCAAGGGGATACAAATTGGAAAGGAAGAAGTCAAACTTTCACTATTTGCAGTTGATAGGATAGTATGCACAAATGACTCTAAAAATTCTACCAGGAAACCCCTATACCTGATAAACACCTTTAGTAACATGGTGGGATACAAGATTAACTCAACAAAACAAAACAAAACAAAAACCAATAGCTGAAGAAGAGAAATAATGCAAAAATAATTATGAACTATAAAACCCATTATTTGTAATAGACTGGAGCAACTTCATGCCTGGAAGACACCCTTGTTGGATCCGGATATTGAGAGGTCCTTTCCCCCATTCTCCACCACGGTGTGTGTTTCTGAAAGTTCGTATCCCTGACTCTCCTCATGAGCTGCAGGCCCACTTGGAGCACATGGCATTGGCCTCTGTTTGAGGGAGCTCACAGGTGGGTTTCTTTGCCAAGTACATTTCTTGTATGATGGTCATAGACCTAGCTTTGGGTGTGTATCACAGCTACAAGAGAACGGCAGGCTCACACTGAGACCTGTCTGGCAACCTGAGACATGGGGCTATCCCACCTAGGAACTAGGGTTCCCATTCTTTCTGTCTTCACTTTGTTCCCAGTCATTTGCTTATTTGCTTACTGGATAGTCCTTCAGCAGCACCTATGGGCATGGCATTGGTCACCAGGAATTCTCAGTCCAACCTCTGTCTGGGAGGAATTGCTGAATGCCTCTGACTCCTGTAGCCTCTCCTAGTTTTCACCGTCAATGAGTAATTGAAGGATGTGTTCACGGAGAAGCTCAGAGGATGTCCGAAGAGGCCTGGGGGACAGCACATGGTCCCTAGGAACCTGGGACTGCTCTAGGGTATAGCTAATGGCTCCCTGTTGGTCTTCACACACAAACGCTGATTTCTCTTTATTCTGTTTCTTTCTTGGGTCTTGTCACGCTAGTCACACTAGTAATTAATTATTTGTAAGCACTGGTTTAATGCTTGTCAAACAAGGTGGACTGTCCCCAGTGCCTAGCAGGGGCCGAGACTTTTGGGAAGTCTTCTACAAATATTTGCTTGCTGACAAATTAATGTAAAGCCCAGATGAACAGGCTGCCTCCGATGAGCACCTTGAAGACGTGAGTTTCCCCGGCAAGCAGCAGGGCATAGGAAGGGGCTGGGAAGACAGAAAGCACCTACTAGAGTCAGATACCCCCATGGACTGTGTGGCTAAGGGGGAAGGACTACAAGGTGACTTGCTGCGGATGTTCCTTCGAGTCCTTTGGTCAGAATGAGATCTCTGCGATTGTTCAGCCTCTGCTGTCTGGTCTGTCTATCAGTGGGGTTTACTGAGCAAGGATCTTGAACAAGAAGGATCTGCCCCTGCTGAAATGAGCCCCCATTTCCAGGATTCCAGATGTCTGAAAGAAGAGTGCCTGGGGCAGCTGACAGCAGGTGTGTAGTCTTGCTCTCACAATTCATCCCGAAACCTGAAATGTGCTATTTCCTAACCCTGATTCTGGTGCTGAATGCTGAGCAAGAGTCTTTTGGGAATGGACCTGTGAGAGGCATGGATGACACAGTGAGGGAAACCTAGGAGGAGAGGATTGGGGAACTTCTGGGATCCAGCAAGGAGGGGCTGGGTTTGAAGCACAGCCCAACATCAGTTTTGCACTATACCTGGGCTCAGATGGTTGTGCAAAGCTGTCTCTTTCCTGCCGCAGAGGCTGCAGCTGAGGCTCACAGCAAATGGCTTTGCCTGGCTTTACTAGTCTCCCGAGAATGCTAATAACAGCTAACTCTCAGAGGGAGATACCCTCATAGCCTTTCCTGGAATATAGTATTTGACAGAGGGAAAACAAGCCAGTGGGGGTATAATGGTGACACAGGGAGTCAGGAGGACGTCAAGTTGGAGGCTGTTTTAGTTACTTTTTTTTTTTTTCGATGCAAAAGCAGTGAGTCTTTTATTGCAGTTGTTTAACGAGCTAACACCATGTTGGCTCCGGCCTTTCATCTATCCACCACGGTGGATGGCGGGGAAAAGACACTGAGAAGCCACGGCATAGAGATCTTATAGGGCAGCGTAAGGGGAGTGTCTAGGGGTACGCACAGGCTCAGGATTGGTGTGCCTCCAGGCTTGGAGGGTTTGCCCTGTGTTGATTGGTCAACTGGTTGTTATGGCCCATAGGCCCTTTATTTACTTTTCTATTGCTATGATAAAACACCACAACCAAAGCATCTCATAAAAGAAAACAAACATTTGGCTTGCAGTTTCAGAGGGTTAGAGCCCATGATGAGAGAGCAAAGGAAAAGTTGAGTGCTCACATCTTGAACCACTGCTACGAGACAGAAGGGGGGCAGACAGACAGACAGACAGAATCACAGCGTCACAGAGACACACAGAAACATACAGAGAGATAGGGCGATTGCACTGGGAATCACAGGACTCATTTCAAAGTCCATCCCTAGTGATATACTTCCTCCAACAAGGCCATACCTTCTAATCCTTCCCAAACAGTCCCACCAACTGGGGACCCAGTATTAAAATATATGAGCCCATGGGAATTCTTCTCAATCTAAAGACGGCAGACGTCAACCTGGGCTACAAAAGAAAGACCTTGTCTCAAAATCAACCAACCAACAAAACCAGAGAATTCTATAACAAATAGACAAAGTCCCTACCCTAAGGACACCCATTATTCCTGGGGTCAGGGTGGAGACCTAGTGTCTTGTTTCTTGGGTTTGAGAAGCCCCTGGTCTGGAAAGGACTGAGGACACAGCGGAAATTTGCTTCTGTTGATTTAAGGAATTAGGCCGACTGCCTTAGGAACAAGGCTTTTGCTGGTGTGTCTCGGTCCCTGTGGGCAGGGAAAAGAGAGAACTTCCTAGGTGATTGGCGCACAGAGACCTTACTTTATTGAAGAACCCCCCTACTAAGGCTTCCACGACCCTCTTATTTTTCCCTGCATGCACCTGTGTTCCTCACGGGCTGAAGGCTGTGCTGAGGGTAAGAACAAGAAGACACGCAGGCATCTTCCAGGCTGCTGGCTTTTACAAGCCCCTGACGTGTACGGCAGACGTATCAGTAAAATCATGATGTGATTCTTACATTCCTCCAGTGAGGTTTTTCACCTCAGTGCTTGGCTTCTGTGGTGTTAGCTTTTAGTTTGTCCTCGGCTGTCAGCCCCTGTGGGTCTCAGTGTCCTCACCTGTCAAACGGGGTGACGATACTGGATACTAATGTGAGAGTTAGCGTGTAGCCCGTTGCCTGAATGTGCAAAAAGTAGTCTGTCCGTGCTAACCATTCCCAGTGTATAACCGAAATATCCCCCACATGGAATAGGAGCTCTGCAGTCAGGCAGCCTGGCTTTGGGTTTTGATTTCTGTATCAAGTGTCTGGTGAGTTTTGCATCTGTGTCTACTGTAACTGCCGAAACTGTAAAGTACAGGCTGATTGCTTTGTCCTGTAGAATTCTAGAGCGGTGCTAGCAAAGCTCCGAGTTTAAGACAAGCAGGTGGTAAGTGCTGACGGATGCCAGCGGCTTTGCTGACATCACCGTGCAACCTCCACTTGGTGCATGAGACACAGGGGCCCTGAAGAGACTTGGTGGTAGCTTGGGGACTGTCGGTTCTTCAGAAGAGCTACGCCTTCTTCAAGGTCTATGTATAGATTTCCCTGCATCCTCTTTGCCCTTTGGAAATGAGGTCTTGCGTGCTCTCCAGGTTCCTGTTTCATTCATGCAGGCCCATTCTACAAGGCACTCATATGTAACTCAGCCTCCCCTGCAGCTTCCGGGCTGCAGCTGCCCCGTTAGTCATTCATTTCAGGACTGCTCTCTGTTGTCCCATTGCGGGTTTTTTCAGACCCTCCCTTTCTGGGGGACACAAGCTGGAGAGGAAGGGCAGAGGCAGGGTGCTTCATTTTTATTCTTGGGATGACAACAGCTGATGTGATACAACCCAAGCCAAGGGGACAATGAAAATGGCCTTCTTCATGCCTCTCTAGTGCTTTGTTCAAAGCTTCCAAACAGCGGAGCAGAGCCCTGGACTGTTTGCATCACTGGGCTGGACACTTTATGGAGGGCCGCAGCCCCTGGCAGGAGCATTGCTGGCCCTCCCTGGGTCTGAATAAACACACACACACACACACACACACACACACACACACACACACACACACACAAGCCACAATACACATAAAACCCTAATGTGCCTTCAAAATTACCTCATCTTTTATTTAGAGGGTATTTCGCCCTTGTCTTCCTTTATCGCTCTTTATATGACTGAAGTGAGCCAGCAGCGCCAAATGAGGCCATCGCGGATGCTGTGCACTGGGACTGTTTATGGCCTAATGTTGGCGAGGCAGCAAGGCCCCAAGAGTCCCTTCACTGAGGCCCTGCTCCCTCCCCAAAGCCGGCCTCTTCCATGAGGAGGCTGCCGCTTCCCTATTAGGCCTGTTTCTCTGTGCCTTTATTTCTTCATTCCAAATGTGAATTTGTTGTGTTTCTAAAGGACAGGGAGGTGCCTTTCTCAAGCCCGAGTTGTCAGTGTGGTACAAGGGCCTGGTGGGCACTGGCACTTGCACCGTCATCGCAGCATGGTGCCAAGGTCAGAGGTCTTGGTTCTCTGAGGGCAGTTTAAGGTCGAGAGGAGAGCTGGGTGTGGTGCCCACCTGTGACCCCAGCACTGGGGAAGCTAAAGCAGGAAGATTAGGAGTTTAAAGCCAGCCTCATCTGCATAGTGATCTGGAGGCCTGCCTGGACTACGTGAGATGTGGTCACAAAAAATGAATTTAAAAAATACCATCAGAATGAAGGCTTTAGGATGGCATATAAGTCAGACATCAATTTCATTATCAGGGGAGAGCATTTAAGGTAGCCTCTCCACTCTTGCTTAGATGGCTAGTTGGTGTCATCCTTGTAGATCTCTGGACATTTCCCTAGTGCCTGATTTCTCTTTAAACCTATACTGGCTCCCTCTCTGATGGTATCTCTTATTTTGCTCTCCTCTATTCTTCCCTCTACACAACCTTCCTGCTCCCTCATGTCCTCCTCTCCCCTCCTCTTCTCTCCTCATTCTCCTAGCTCCCTCTCCTCTCCCTGCATGCTCCCTATTTGCTCAGGAGATCTTGTCCCTTTCCCCTTCTCTGGGGGACCACGTGTGTTTCTCTTAGACTCCTCCTTGTTGCCTAGCTTCTCTGGTGGTGTGGGTTGTAGGCTGGTAGTCCTTTGCTCTAGAAGCAGATACCCACAGCTAAACACTGAACTGAACTGGAATCCAGTTGCAGAGAAGGAGGACTGACGAGCAAAGGGGTCAAGCCCAGGCTGGTGAAACCCACAGAAACAGCTGACCTGAACATCGGGGAGCTCTTGGCCCCCAGACTGATCACTGGGAAACCAGCATGGGACTGATCCAGACCCCATGAACTTGGGTGCCAGTGAGGAGACCTTGGAAATCTACGGGGCCTCTTGTAGTGGATCAGCACTTATCCCTAGCATAGCAATGGACTTTAGGAGCCCATCGCACATGGAGGAATACTCCCTGAGCCTAGACACAAGGGGGTTGGCCTAGGCCTTATCCCAAATGGTATGACAGACTCTGAAGACCCCATATGGAAGGCCTCACCCTCCCTGTGGAGCAGAAAGGGTATGGGATGGGTAGGGTGTTAGGGGGAGACAGGGGAGGAGGGGAGGGAGAAGGAACTGGAATTGATATGTAAAACAATCTTGTTTCTAATTTAAATAAAAAATGGAGAAAAGAATACCAGCAGAAACTGTGGTGTATTTTAGAGTTCTTTAAAGGAAGGGATGAGGAGAAGAGAGGCTTTTACACAGCCTTTAGCTCTAGACTTTAGCTGAAGTATCCTGGAAATCTTTTGCAAACAGCTGAGTGCCCAACTCACTTTCAGGGGATCTGATGTTGGAGACCTTGTCTAGATCTGAGATCCTGCTCTTCTGAAGGGTTCCTAGGGGACCGTGTGGGTCCGAACAGCACTCTGAGACGCACGGGGTAAGGGAATCCATGATGGAGAGAGTGTGGTATGGCATGGTGTGTATGTGTGCATGTGCATTTGTGTGTGTGCGTGTGTGTGTGTGTGTGTGTGTGTGAGAGAGAGAGAGAGAGAGAGAGAGAGAGAGAGAGAGAGAGAGAGAGAGACAGAAGGGGGTGGGGAGGGAGAGAGGGTCCTCTATGTAAACACAAAGCTGATTTTACTTTCTGAAGTGAAGTTTTCTACCTAGAGGGAAGATGAATTCCAATGATTATGAACTGGACCCCAGGCTCTAGGACTGTGCGGCTGAGAAAACTCCAGGGTACACAGCTCCAAGCACTTCCTTCTACTGAGATTTCACGCAGCAGACATCAGACATTGGGAATGCTTAGAGTCCTATCCTGCAGGAAGGTCGATTCTTTTTATTTCATCATCTTCAAAATTAACAGGATCTCCAAGGACATGTGGCCACCTCTCTTCAAGAGCCTCAAATCTCTGATTAAGAAATGCCCTGAGGTCTTAGCCATGGCAGTTCATGTCCATCATTGCGAGCAAGTGAGGACCCCTCTCTGACCTCAGCATCTGCCATGGAATAGAGTGAGAACAGCAGCTGGAATGATGAGGGCGCAACTGTGAAGAGTCCTAGCCCAGTGCCTGGGCGTGGTCATGGCAACCACGTATCATCACTATTGCTGAACACCTTCAAGTCAGCCCTCAGACTCAGTGAGCACCTACTGGAAGCTTATTACATGCCAAGCTCTTCATCCTCAACCATTGCACGGAACCCTTGGATGTTGAGTCACTTTGACTGTCTACTGATGGGAAAACGGTTCCTGTGAACGATGAAGAGATGTGTGCTTGCTGTCTAGAATCTGCAAACCTCAGGGATCCACTTGAGATCATTCCTGGCTTCCTTCTCCCCATAACTCAGTCAGAACTCACATTTGTGTACTTTGGGCTCTGTGGCTTGGGAGTTGTTATCTTAGCATCTCTGGACTTTATCCTTTGGAAGGTGGCAGGATTGGATGAGGAGTGGTAAAGCAGAGGTTTTTTAGTAACATGCTCTAATAATAACATTTTTTTTTTTTTTTTGTGGTGCGGGAGGTATTTTCAAAGTACTTTCCAGGCCTGTGTGGGCTTCACTCATGTCATCGTTGGTTCAATAATTTAATAAGTATTATCGAGTACTCTCAATGCATCCAGAACCGTTTGTGTTCCTGTGGGTGGTGTTGTGAATTTGCAGAGCAGCCATTCCCCTGTCTGACTATATGCTCTGATTCAAAAAGGACGTGAGGTTTGAAGGCGGCGGCCAGAAATAAATAATCATACAACATCTAGCTATAAGCAGGTTTTTGGGTAAGACAAAGTCTCAGGGGCACAGGTGTGGAATGGACAGGCATGCTTAGAATATTCCAGAAATAAGCTGGGTGTTGGTGGTGCACGCCTTTAATCCCAGCACTCGGGAGGCAGAGGCAGGTGGATCTCTGTGAGTTTGAGGCCAGCCTGGTCTCCAGAGCGAGTGCCAGGATAGGCTCCAAAGCTACACAGAGAAACCCTGTCTCGAAAAAACAACAACAAAATATTCCAGAAACAGTTAGGAAGCCATCGTAAAGTGAGCGTAAGAGAGGAAGACGTGAGGGCAGAGGGTTGCATCCCCTGGATGCCAGGACACAGAGTGCAGCTTCTCCTCAAGAAAGGGAAAGCCATCCTTTGTTGTCCTCAAGGCTGCCCTAGAAATGCATTCTGAAAGCAGGATTTAAGGGCTGGGAACCTCAAGAGACCACCAAGAGCTGAGAGACATGTGGAGCCATGTCTCTCATGGCTTACCAGTTTCCCAAGTACGGATGGTTGAGGGTTGTGTCCAAAGTCACACATTTCCTGTGTGTCCAGTGGGAAGATCTTAGTCCAGCTCTCAAAGATCGGTTTTACCATCTCCCCATCGGAAGGAGATCCAGCCCCAAAGGGAGCTCACTTGTCTTTCCAAACAGTCCCCACCCCATATATGACTGCACTGGTAAAGGGATATCTTCTATAAGCAGACGAAAATGCCTTCTTTGTTAGCCAGTTAATACAGGAATCAAACCATCAGGTTTTTGAGCAGTGGCAGCCAACTTCAGTCCCCCAGCTGTCCCGATTCCTGGAATTTGCTTTTCTTTCATTCCCTCTTAAACTGTACGCTGGTGGGTTTGTAAGACAGAAGCAATGGTCGTGTTCTATAGTTGAGTGCGTTTAACTCAGTCTGTCATTTTTAAGAGTTGCCTTTTTGCAGTTTCTAACTAGCACCTTGTTTGTCTTTCCTGCCTCATTCATTTCGTGGTGAGCATTTCCTAAGCAGCTCCAAAGTGAAGCTAATGTGTCAAGGGAACAAAGTCTCCAGCAGTGGCCGGAGGAAGTAGAGCCTCCAAGTAGCCTTGGAGGAAAACAGTCTTAGAAGACCCTGACAGACAACTCATCCCGGTGCCAGCCGGATCCTGTCTGCTAATCCAAGCCTGGGTGTTCCATCTTTGGAAATGATATGACAGAAAGATGCTGTTTGCTTTCAATGGCTAGATTTGTTACACAGGAAAGTTATCAAATATGATTCCCATAATAGCTTTTTGGGAGACAAGAATCATGATCTCCACTGCACAGCTGAAGAAAACAGTTTGCATGTACAAGGGGCAATCTTACCAATTGTCCTGTATAAATGGGATGGTGCCTGAGTCCCTGGCATAGCACGAGAAGTGATCATGTTAAATAACCTTAACCAGAGTCCCAGACACAGAGAGTCAGAGTCAGGACTGGTCTAAGATGTGCCTGTTTCCAGAATCTGCTGTCTCTGAGAGCTTCCTCCCTGTTCACTTCATGGGCACAAGCTCAGGCGTGGCAGGAATGTAACAGGTTATAATGTGTGCATAGTATAAACCATATGTACAAATGCAGAAAAAAAAAGACAGGGAGGGGTTATGTCCTTCTTTATGATTTTGCATATGCTCCTCTCTGTGTATATGTATGTGTGAGCGTGTTCATTTATGTGCAGATGTGTGTGTGTGTGTGTGTGTGTGTGTGTGTGTGTGTGTGTGTATGTATACATATGTCTGTATATGAAAGTGGAGGCCAAAAGATCATCTCAGAAATTCCTCAGGTGTCACCCAGTTTTCTCTTTGGAATCCAGGTCTCTCATTGGCTGGCCAACGAACTCCAGGGATGCATGCATGTTCACCTCCCCAGGGCTAGAAATACGGCACGTGACAACACACCTAGCTATTTTCCATGGGTGCTGTGGATCTGACCTTACGCCCCCATGCCCACAAATCAAGACCTTCACCAACAAAGCTCTCCCTAGACCCGAAACGATTCATCTGGAAAAACCCCACTGCTGCGATGGGTCACAGTTATCACCCGCAGACAGCGTGAGTCTCCAAGGAGTCACGCTGAGTCATAAGCTCATGGTCAAGTTCTCCAGTTAAACATTGTCCTTTTCTTCTTTCATCCAGCCTGTGCTGGCAAAAAGAAGCAGGAGGCCCACGTTTCCCGGGGCACCCAAGAGGTCAATCCAGGCTTCGGAGTCCCACTGCATATGCCCCAAGCATGCATGAAGTTCAGAGGACATTAGGGCAAGGAGGGTTGCCTTATAACTGTCCCTGTCCCTTCTTTTTCTGTGTCCCTTCCCCTCCCCTCCATGTCTCCTTCCTCATACTTTTTTTTTTTTGTTTGTTTTTTGAGGCAAGGTTTCTCTGTGGCTTTGGAGGCTGACCTGGAACTCGCTCTTGTAGACCACTGGATCCACCTGCCTCTGCCTCCCGAGTGCTGGGATTAAAGGTGTGCGCCACCAATGCCCGGCTCCTTTTGTACCCCTTTCCCCCTTCCTTCTCTTGTTCTGCCATCCTTTCAGTAGTCTTTCCGCTTATCCATCCAACAAATACACAACAAGGGCTCTAGTAGCTGCTATGTTTCAGGCACTTCAAGGCAGTGAAAAAGACAGATATCCAAATGCCTTTGCTCTGGGAGCTGCAGGAGCAGACACACAGTGAGTTACGTACATAAACCACACAGCATGTTAGGTGATGATAAGTCGACAGAGGAAAGAGACGTGGGAGCAGGCGAGAGTGTACGGACGGTGGCCTCACTGGGAAGGTGTCGCAGTCTCATGAAGCCCTGGGTGTGCGGAAGGTCTACATAACTGAGGATGCAGCATGTTCTAAGATGCTGGGGCAGAGAACCCAAGGTGAGACTGCACCTTGCATGCCTACATCACAGCAAAGAGGCTGGCGAGGACTTGGTGCCGAGAGGCAGAGGCCGAGAGATGGCTGATTGGCAGGAGTCTGAAGGGTCTCAGGGTCAAGGCAAGGGTTCGCCTTTGATGCTGTTACATAAGAGACAGTGGAGGCCTCTGTGTGAGGGCGTGTGTGTTACAATGACGGACGCACAGTTTACCTGCTTTTCTTTTCTTTTTTATTTTTCCTTCCTTTTTATTTTTTTCTCCCTGTGGTAATTCTGAGGAGCCAGGGCTCAGCTCTTAAGAAGTGCGCAGCCCAGCGGAAGAGGAAGCCCCAGAAACATTCAGAAGATTATTTCTCCCTTGGAGCTCCTTCCAGTCTCAGGGGTCCCCTTGACTTTTCCATATTTCATATTGGCTCTTCTAAAAGAAAGTTTTATGAAGGTCCAATGACATGCCACCGGCACTGTGACAGGGACTGCCTCAGGATATCAAGGAGAGAGGGCTGTGATGGGATGTTGGGGAGCACTGGGCAGGAGTGATACCTTCTGAGCGGAGGCTCGACGGAGCTAGCATATGGGTAAATGGAACTTTTACAGCATCTTCTTTACAAGGATCTCACTGCATGTAAGTGATGGACAGCCTGAGACCCCCACGGTGGAGAGTAGGGGCAATAGCAAGATCCCCTGAGAAAATTGGGAGCATGGTGGGAGGGGAGAAGGAACTAGGAGAAAGAGAAGGGGAGAAGAGGAGGGGTGAGGAAGACATGATGGGGCAGGGAGGTTGAGTTGGGGGAGGAACATAAGAGAGGAAGACAAGAGATAATATAATAGAGGGAGACATTATAGGTTTAAAGAGAAATCAGGCACCAGGGAAATGTCTGGAGAGCTACAAAGATGACACCAACTAACAATCTAAGCAACAGAGGAGAGGCTACCTTATATGCCCTCCCCTGATAACGAGATTGATGACTAATTCTTATGCCATCCTAGAGACTTCATCCAGCAGCTGGTGGAAGTAGAAGCAGACACCCACAGCTAAACCTTGAACTGAACTGAAATCCAGATGCAGAGAAGGAGGGCAGATGAACAAAGGGGTCCAGACCTGGCTGGTGAAACCCACAGAAACAGCTGACCTGAACAAGGGAGAGCTCTTGGTCCCCAGTCTGGTAGCTGGGAAACCAGCATGGAACTGATCCAGACCCCCTGAATGTGGGTGTCAGTGAGGAGACCTTGGAAATCTATGGGGCCCCTTGTAGTGGATCAGTGCTTATCCCTAGCATAGGAATGGACTTTGGGAGCCCATCCCACATGGAGGGATACTCCCTGAGCCTAGACACAAGAGGGAAGGCCTAGGCCCTATCCCAGAGGATATGACAGACTCTGAAGACCCCCTATGAAAGGCCTCACCCTCCCTGGGGAGCAGAAAAGGGATGGGATAGGTAAGGTGTTAGTTGGGGGCAGGGGAGGAGGGGATGGAGAGGGACCTGGGATTGACCTGTAAAATAATTATCTTTCTCATTAACATAAAAAATTATAAAAAATATAGCAAGAAAGTGTGTATACCTGACACTGCTAGCACTGTAACAATAAAAAGACCGAGGAAATAGCAATTAAGCCAGGGGAGTTGGTGTGGAGTGATGGGAGCTGTCTGATAGTCTGGGAAAGCTTACAGAGAGATGAGGAGGGGAGAGAAGAGGTCTGAGGATTGGGGAAGCAGCACTGGGGAAGAAGAGGGGATGGCAGAGACAGCGGTGAGGCAGGAATGGTGAAGGCTGATATAAAGGATGGGGACGGAAGTCCTGAGGTACTTGGGGCTCTGTAGGCTGTGGTAGAGACTTGGGCATTTCCTCTACGTACGCAGGATCTGAAGCTGGTGGTATATAATTGTAATTACACTCCAGGTGGAACAAAGGGTAGCCATCAAGACGCCAAGCAGGGAGACCAAGAGGCAGTTGCCATGGCGATCTTGAGGTTTCCAAGAAAGCAGGAAGGGTAGGTGTATGATATTTGGACCGTATTCTGAAGGGGATCCACAGAGTTCCGAGACTGTCTGTTTTATCCCCCACTGCCAGGACGCAGAAATGAAACAGCATGATTCTTGTTCCCAAAGAGGTCATGTCTTCATGGGAAGAGACACAAGCAAAACAGACCTTTGTAAGTCCACCAAGATACCCTGAGAGCCTGTACACCACATCCCGGGTGGAAGGCTAGGGATAGGTTCACACAGCTGAGTCCTAGGAAAGAAATTTGCTCAGAGAGTAGGAAACAGGGAAGAAGGTCGCGAGTTCAGAAGAAAGGGAGCCTGAAAATCTCTGGGGCTTGCTCAGCAGGCTCTTCCTCCACAGAGGAGTCCCAGCAGCCTGGTCTGACTGTGCTCTCTGACAGGAATGCCAGTCCCTGCACCCCAGCCTATATTTGACAGACCCCCCCCCAAAAAAAAGTAGCATGGTATATTTTGGGTCCTACACGCTTCTAGTTTGAAGCCTAATGTCTCCAAGGCAAAATGAGGCAAAATGTCTCCAAGTGTGTCACAGGGATGAGGGGGATTGAAGGACCGTGGAGCTGGGCTTGGGTGATTTGAAAAGGGATTGGGCTAGCTTACAGTGCCCACTGGGACGGGTGTACTGTTAATGGAGGCCCCAGCTCAAGCATAGAAATGTCTGCAGAGACTAAGGTTGGGTGGGCAGCGTCCATTTTCCTAATGGAGATGGCTCAAGGCAAACAGGGAGACTTTACAAAGATTCTCAAAGGTGAAGGTGATTTGCAGACGCGCGTTCTCCCTGGGGTACTTCAGAAGACAGAGCAGATGAGGCAAGACGGAGCCCCTCGAGGGAGAGCGGGCTAGGAGGCTGCTGTAAAAAGCCACTATGATGCTCACTTTGTTAAATTTCCTTTGGGAGCATACACCAGAAAGCACTGGAAAATTCAGGAGAGCTAACAAGAGACAATGGTTAAAAAGTAGGTTCCAGAACCTTCTGCTGCCACTGCTGCTTGGGCACCATCCCCCAGCCTCTACTGGCAGCTACTCTATGAACTGGCTTCAGGCGAGTTCCCGGGGTAAAAGGTACACCCTGGGCGTGGCAGACAGGCTTCCTTTTGAAGGCTCACCCTTGCATCTCCGTTCAGCGAGGCCTACCACTGCTGAGTAATAATCAGGCTAAAATCTGTCGGCAAAGAGCTCTTGCAACACGCCGTGCCAGGCTGCCAGGTAAACAGTTGGTGTGTATGCCCAGAGCTGTCTTCCAGGGAAACCTCCCTCCCTGCTGGCCTCCAGGCTGTGGCTCCGCCCTGCCTCTCTGTCTTCTTCTCTGAGGCTGCCCAGTCCTTCCCTGGGAACCAGGTCAAGATCCCTAGCTGGCAGGTGTCATGAGACGTGAGTCAGGGCCCTGCATGGAGAAGGCGGGAGATCTGAGCCAAGGCCAAGCCGGAAGGGTTTAGTGAATGATTGATCTGGTCAACAGCCATTATCTACTAAGTTAAGAATCTGCATATGACAGGATAGCTCTTTGTGGGAGAAGGTGAGGCAGCTGAAAAAAATCACAGTTTGGTCAAGAATTAGCTTTTTTGTGCCTTCAGTGGGAAATTGCGTTTCAGACAGATACGAACTTCCGATGTTGGAAAGGTAGCTTCTGTCTGGTACTTAGATAAAGAAGACTTATTGTTTTAGAGGTGGTTTAAAAGTCTCTGTGTGACTGAATTTTCCAAACATTTATTGTCTAGGCTGTTAGACCCCAGTGACCAGCTCTCGAAGATTTCAGTCTCAAAGACATGACAACCTTGACCTGAGTTTGTCTCCTATACTCATGTCCATTTGATTCAATAGATTGTTAGTGGGAATGCTGAGGCCTGGAATTTCACAAGGGTGAAGTCTGGGTCCCTGGCCTTGGACATCAGGCTCAGAGCATGATACTGGGGTCAGATGAAACCCTCAGGAATGGTGATGTATAGAGCCTTCAAGGGCCAGAGAGAAGGAAATCAAGGAAAGATTTTATGAGGATATGCAGCTTTCACTGGACCTAGAAACAAACACAGGAATGGAATTCTATAGTTACTGACCCTGGGTTTGGACTTGTGTTATACTGGCGGTCTCTATAAATGATTAATTCACGTGGAACATTTAGTCAAAAGAGTTCACCAGCATCATAGGAAGACTTATTCCAGGCTTCTTGGTAACTTCCCCTGCACCCTCTCTACCCAGGGGCTTCATGGTTTGAAGCCTTTATGAAGTGGTTTCTAGTGTGAGCATCTGAGACCCTCATGGATGATGACATGGAAAGTAGGTGACATGGATCAGGATATTAAGGGAAGAGGTGGAGCTATGTCATTCTTACAACTTTTCTCTTTGTAAATTACCATATTCCTTCTGGGTAAGGATGGCTTCTTCATCCCTCTGTCTTCAAGGGCCACCCATCTGAATGCTCCCTTCACGGTTTTTCATCATTTATTGAACGTCTGCCAAGTGAGCATTCACAGATGGCTAACACGCAGTGTTGAGAGTGGAGCAAGACAATCTGAGTCACCTCGGAGAGTGCTAGGTTGGGAGAAGCAGAAGTTTGGGAGCCGAAGTCACCGTCTCTAGACCTTGGATGTGTAGGAGAGTGGCTGGTATCCTCACGTGGGCAGAGGGATTGTCCCAGGGAAAGGAACACAGGTAGGAAAGAATGGTAAGAATTCTGTGAGAATTTCTTAGGGTATCAATAATAAAGAACCACAATCTGAGTCTCCAAAACAACCACAAATATGAAGGCCAAGAGTCAAGTGTTGTCAGGGCCAGACTCCCACTCAAGACTCCACGTGTAACCCTGCTGGGTGCCTTTCTCTGAGCTCATTGGTGTTGCTCGAAGTCCCTTCAGTTTCCGTGGCTTGTGGATCCATCACTTTTGTTTCTGCCTCCTTGTGTCTGTTTCTGTGTCTTCTTACAAGGGCATCAGTCACATTGGGATTGGAGCCTACTTAATCAAGTGTGACATCATCTTAACTGGATCATATCCACAGAGGCCTTATCTTCCACTAAGATCCCGGTTGTGCAACCCAGGAGTATGGTCTCTAACATTTCTTTGGGGAGGTACACTACTAATACACAACTGATAACACAATCTTTGAAGAAAAAAAAAAAAAGCCCAGACAACTCATTTTGGCTACAGCACAAGAACTGAGTGATGGATCATCAGGAATATGAAATTTTAGAATCTTAACTTCTTGCTTAAGCTTTGAGAATTAATATGTAGGGGTCAGGGGTCAGGGGCCAGGGGTTTCATAAAGACAGAGAATGTCTTTTGCTTTTGTGTATGGTGCTGGGACTTGAACCCAGGGTCTTCTGCATTCTAAGTAAGCATTCTACTGTTGAGCTAAATTCTCAGCCCTAGATACGATCTTCTAATGGTGATGCCCTCTGCAGCTACCCTTCTGTCTTTGTAGTGAGAGTGGGGTCCTCAGCAGGGTCCAGAGTCAGATGCTCCTGTCATCTTCCTCTGCTGCCCAAGATGAGACTCAGAGCAATTAGAGATGCTGGGCCTGAACTCTGGAAGATGCCTCTCATCATAGCTCTGTGGATCTGGCTGGCTGATACTTTCTGGGAGATGCTAGTTAGTGTGACGGGGAAGACAGAGGAAAGAAACGCAGTGTAGCGTGTCCCATGCACGCAATCAAGGATATTGTCAAAGGTTGATGATGCTGTCCTGGGTGCTTCACTCGAAATCCTTCTTGACAGATAGAGATTTAAAGGAATGAATGAGATGAGAATTATAGAGATAACATTGCCAAAGCTACAGTGGGCTCAGACGTGGCAGAATGGGGAAGTGTTTCTCAGGAGAAGGGGAAAAAAAATCAAACCAAAACAAAACCGAAAATACTTCAGGGATGGAAGGAAGAAAAAAAAAAATCAAATACCTTCTGTGTGGAACCCACTGGAGACAAACTTGTTTTGCAATGTGTTTGTCTTTTGAGTGAGGAAGAGTTCAGGGGCAACTTTAAACACAGACGTGCAGTATGAAGGCAAAGAGATAACACTGGAGAGACTTCATGGTAATGTCTACTTTTTACATTACCCGTTCTTCTTTTTTTTTTTTTCCCCCTTTGGAATTTCATTTCTTAGGAAATGACAGAGCCATACTGCACT
This sequence comes from Cricetulus griseus, assembly GCF_003668045.3. NCBI lineage: Eukaryota > Metazoa > Chordata > Mammalia > Rodentia > Cricetidae > Cricetulus > Cricetulus griseus. The sequence continues at coordinate 26,022,892 of NC_048603.1, forward strand.
CAGCTGCCTCCCAAGCTAGGTAAAGGTGCTGGCATTGTTCTGTCCTAGCCAGTATCAGATGAGTCACTTGTGACTGGTGAGGGTGGGGGAGGGACTAGAAGTGATGGCCCTGCACAGAACTATTCATCCCGTGTGCTAACATTAGCCAGGGGAAGAAGATGACCTCACATTATTTCAGTAGTCTCTCTGGAGCCATACCCTGTGGATCTGTGGATTCAGTTAACTTTGCATTGACAATAGTCAAGAAAATTAGTGTGTGTAGTGAACATGTCTAAAGTTTTTCTCTTGTCATTAGCCTGCAAAGAATATAGTGTAGCAACTCCGTATATGGCATTGTCAATATATTAGTGATTATAAGTAATCTGGGGATGATTTGAAGCATACAGGAGAGTATGTTTGTATCTTATATGCAAATATTAGACTTTTATTTTTATGATTGTAGTATTAATTTTTTTTGTTGTTGTTCTTTAAGAGTTTCAGGCTGGCTGCACACTTTGAGAGGTAGAGTCAGGAGGATCACTGAGTTCAAGGCCAGCTTGCTCTATAGAGAGAGTTTCAGGATAGCCAGGGCTCCACAGAGAAACCCTATCTCTAAAAACCAAAATAGAAAAAAAGAAGAATTTCATATGTACCAGGAATGGTGGTGCATGTCTTTAATCCCAGCATTTAGGAGAGGCAGGCAGAACTCTGTGAATTCATGGCTAGTATAGTCTACAAAGTGAGTTCCAGGATAGCCAGGGCTGTCACACAGAGAAACCCTACCTCAAAAAACCAACCAACCAAGCAGAAAAGAGTTTCATATACGTGTACATTGGAAGGTGATTCCTCCGGTTTCCAACTTTGTATCTTTTTTTTTCCCCATAAGCCACTGAATTTCATGAGTGTTGCCCACATGTGTATAGGTGTGAGGTCATCCATTACAGCATGAGAAACCTTCTGGTGGCCACACTCTTTATAGAAAGAGGATTCTCCATTTCCTGGCAGCCATCAGCTGCCAACAGCTCCTCGGTTAGGGCTGACACCCTTTGGGTGCTTTGGTTTTATGCAGTTCTGATGTAGATAACCAAATCCACTAGGAGTGCGATTGCCATGCCATGCCCAGAAGACAGCAGTTTGTAGCACCCCTCTGTAACACGAGTTAATAAATGACCCAGAGACTGATATTGGGCTTCAAACTTCAAGCTGAATATCAGAAAAGCAAAGCAGCTGGCCACTAGCTTCTTTACCTCTACCTCAGGCTGAATGGGCTGGTCCTGTCTCCAAGAGCTCTCACCATGATCAGACTGTAACTCTCCTCAGCGTAGCTGGAGAATGAATGCCTCTCTGAGACCTTGCTCCTGTCTTAGATACTTCCCTAATGTTGGGATTAAAGGTGTGAGCTATAATTCTCTTTTAGACTGATTCAGTCTTGTGTAAATCTGGGTAGCCTTAGACTCATAGAGATTGTCTGTCTCTTAATTCTGAGTCCTAGGATTAAAGGCCTAGCATCTCTGACAGACTTTTCTGTGAAGTAGGATTTTCTGAAGGGCTGTCCTGCCTTGTCTTAGCAAGGTTTTGTGTCAAGTTTGTCCATTTTGGACAGCATACTGTCAGCAGTTGAGGCAAGGACACTTTCTTGGCCAGTGGTTTCCCTTTGCCACAAAGAAAGTTAACTCCATATGAGTTTCTTTCATGCCCAGCATCTTCTCTTAAGCATATTGGAGCTGCCAGGAGCAGACATGTCTCATTGCTATAAAAAATAACCTATGTTATTAGAGCATTTTAAATGCCATATTCTGTAGACCTCTGGAGTGTTTGAAGATGACCTGTGTTTCTAAACTATATCTCTGTCTTTGAAAACATACTTAATGTGATTACAAGTTTGATTGTAATAGATGAATAATTACTCACCTACATTTCTATATTATCTTATACAGTTACATAACAACTTCCAAGAACTAGAAATTTGCATTACACTGATAAATGAACTTTATAGCTACAATGCCTTGAACTAACTAGATTAGAAATGTATGTACAGCCGGGCCTTGGTGGCTCACAACTTTAATTCCAGCACTCGGGAGGCAATGGCAGGTGGATCTCTGTGAGATCGAGGCCAGCCTGGTCTACAGAGTGAGTTCCAGGACAACCTCCAAAGCTACAGAGTAACCCTGTCTCGAAAAACAAACAAACAAAAGAAATGCATGTACAGTATGTTTTGACAAATTAATCTCAAATTTGTATCAATATGCAGTGTTTGTATACAATATGCAAAAGTCCAATCAAATGTAAAATACCTAAATCTAGTAGTTGCTTTTTAAAAAGTAGCTTCAAAGGAAACCAGGAGGACTCTAGGAGAGACACACACGGTCCCCCGGAAAAGGGAAAAGGGACAAGATCTCCTGAGCAAATTGGGAGCATGGGGGGAGGGGAGAGGGAGTTAGGAGAAAGAGAAGGGGAGAAGAGGAGGGGTGAGGAGGACATAAGGGAGCAGGAAGGTTGAGTTGGGGGAAGAGTAGAGGAGAGCAAGAAAAGAGATACCATCATAGAGGGAGTCATTATAGGTTTAAAGAGAAGTCAGACACTAGGGAAATGTCCAGAGATCTACAAGGATGACACCAACTAACCATCTAAGCAACAGTGGAGAGGCTACCTTAAATGCCCTCCCCTATAATGAGACTGATCAATGACTTATATACCATCCTAGAGCCTTCATGCAGCAGCTGGTGGAAACAGAAGCAGACACCCACAGCTAAACAGTAAACTGAACTGGAATCCAGTCGCAGAGAAGGACGAGTGATGAGCAAAGGGGTCCAGACCAGGCTGGTGAAACCCACAGAAACAGCTGATGTGAGCAAGGGGAACTCTTGCTCCCCAGACTGATCACTGGGAAACCAGCATGGGACTGATCCAGACCCCATGAACGTGAGTGTCAGTGAGGAGACCTTGGAAATCTTTGGGGCCTCTTGTAGTGGATAAGTACTTATCCCTAGCATAGGAGTGGACTTTGGGAGCCCATCCCACATGGAGGGATACTCCCTGAGCCAAGATACATGGGGGAGGGCCTAGGCCCTATCCCAAAGGAAATGACAGACTCTAAAGACCCCCTGTGGAAGGCCTCACCCCCCCCTGGGGAGCAGAAAGGGTATAGGATAGGTAGGGATTTAGTTGGGGGGGGGTGGTAGGGGAGGAGGGGAGGGAGAGGGAACTGGGATTGACATGTAAAAAAATCTTGTTTCTAATTTAAATAAAAATAAAAAGTAAACAAAAGTAGCTTCAATAATCTACCTTTTTAATCTCATCGTCTCTATACTTCTTAGAAGTAGATTGGATAATCTACCTTTTTATCTTATTATATCTACATTCTCCCTTTTTTCTTTTCAAGAGTAGGTTCAATAATCTACCCTTTTATCCTATCATATCTGTATCCTTTTTTTTTTTTGGCAACAAAAACCCTTGAGTCTGTTTTGACTGCTGCCCAGTGCAAAAAGCTTTTCTGACCGAGACTGAGAACAGCAGCCTGGCTATAGGAAGATGCTAGTTGTGTAGAAAGGAATTCAGGACCATTTAGTGAAATAGCAACAGCAGGTCATAGGCCTTTGAGCAAGACTGAAGTACCGGGCGTGGCATTCCCTCCTGTGGAGGAGGCCTCAAGTCCAATCACAAAGCAGCTTTGCGGTAGACGTTGTGGCTATTGCACTGGTGAGAGCATCTTGGCTGACAGATCAGTATTTGAACATACAGCGCCCAAGGCTGGGTAAAACCATAGCTGTCTTCTCTCCGCCAGCAGCCTACATAGCGTCTTCCTGCATGATGAAAGCTGGCCAGGGGAGAGGAAGCTTCCTTGTTGGTTGAGATTGGTTTCTCTGTGTCCTATTGCCAATGTAGGCATCTCAAGCACTAGGCTCTAACCATCAGATACTACACTTTTGTTGGCGGGAGCTGAGCGTCCAAGCATGTTTGTTATAGATGAAATCTTAAAAAAAGATGATAATGTAATTCCATAATTCTCCCCCCTTCCCCCGCCCCAGACAGGGTTTCTCTGTGGCTTTGGAGGCTGTCCTGGAGCTAGCTCTTACATAATTCTTTAATATGTAATATTAAAGAATGTAAATATGTAATATTCTTTAATATGCTTGTTTTAATTTTCTTTTTTTGCTGTTGTTGCTTTTTATTTATTTTTAAAACAATTCATTTTTTTTTTTAAATTTTACAAACCAATCCAAGTTCTCCCTACCTCCTGCTCCCCCGACTTCCTCCCCCTACCCCAGCCCCCATCCATTCCTCAGATAGGGGTGTTGTCTCCCATGGGGAGCCAACGAAGTCTGCCACACCACCTTGAGGCAGGGCCAAGACCCTCCACCCCCATCCTGTATGTAGGCTGAACAAGGTATCTCTCCATAGGGAATGGGCTCCAAAAAGCCAGTTCTTGCACTAGGGATAAATTTTGGTCCCAATGCCAGTGGCTCCATAAACTGCCCAAGCCACACAACTGTCACCCACATTCAGAGGGCTAATTCAGGTCCCCCAGCTCGCCGTCTGAGGTCAGTGAGCTCCCACTAGTGTGGGTCAGCTGTTTCTGTGAGTTGTTCTAATTTTCTGCAGATAGAGGCAACTGATCACACCTGAATCAAGAGACAGAAGACAGTAGTTTAACTTCTAAGAGGCACTGAGTAGAAACAGAGCCCCATATATGGTTAAGAGCAGGGGAAAACTGACAGGAGGGAGTCTCATTGTGAGACCTGGGTCTCTGAGAGCAACCGGTTACGTGGCCTGGCCAGCAATTTCAAAACCTTTTGTCAAAGGAGGTACAGTGAGGAAGGATGTTTCAGGGGACCCCTCCCCCCCCCCCGGCCCCCTGACAGTCAGTGGATGCAAACATTCTTTGCAAGTCACATTCTGGTTTTCTTAGTTCTTTTATCACGGCCACTCACTTCCTGAGCTGCACTGTGACAGTGAAGAGTTCCACTCCTCAGGAGTAGGGCTAACGAGATTGAGGAGCACATCAGTGCCTGTATGATACCCACTCATGGATCCTGGGGAGAAATCAGGATTTGAATGCCTCACCGACCTGCAAGTTTAGGTTGGGTGATTTGTTTGGTTGAGTGTGTTCACACCCTAGTCTCTCTTGCTATTCTTTTTTTTTTTTTTTGGTTTTTCGAGGCAGGGTTTCTCTGTGTAGCTTTGGAGGCTGTCCTGGCACTTGCTCTGGAGAGCAGGCTGGCCTCGAACTCACAGAGATCCTCCTGCTTCTGCCTCCCGAGTGCTGGGATTAAAGGCGTGCACCACCAACGCCCGGCTCTCTTGCTATTCTTGATGCCTAGGTATTCTTCCAGGGGCTCTGACATGAGCAAGGCTGATCCCTGGATCAGGTGGACTACTACTAGAAATAACATCTGGGAGCCCCACCTTTTGGGTCCTATACCCTGTGCTCCTTAAGGCATGGTTTCAGAGGAAGCCGATGAGGGTGGAAATTTCACCCATCGCTAGGTGGAAGCTATTGAGATAGTCGACCACCTTTTGAGGGAACACACTTCAAAGGACTGGGATGTGGAATAATTACAGATGCATATTAGAGACCAGAGTGACTCAACGAAGTAAGAGAACCAGTGTAGATTAGATTAGAGGTGGAGAAGACACAGCCGTTTGGAGGGGGGGGGAGGATTCTGATTAGAACTGGAACAGAGCCGGGCATTGGTGGCGCTCGCCTTTAATCACAGCACTCAGGAGGCAGAGGCAGGTGGATCTCTGTGAGTTCGAAGCCAGCCTGGTCTCCAGAGTGAGTGCCAGGATATGCAAAAAACCGAACCAACCAACCAAACAAACAAACAAAAAACAGAACTGGAACAGATAAAGGCAAAGTGCAGGTGAGGTATCCTGGCTGCTTGGAGAGAGTCTCTGCCCACCGAACATTTCTTCCATTCTTTGTTTGTTTGTTTATGTGTGCGTGCACCGTGGAGCACTTGTGGTCAGAGGACAATGTGAACCCCCCCTTCTGCCACATTGGTCCTGAGGATCAGCCTTGCTGGCTGGAACTCCTACCTGCTGAGCCATCTTGCCAGCCACAGTGGGGGGAGCCCAGGGCGGGGTTGACGCCTCTACTTAGCCTCTCGGGAGCTTGGCAAAGTGGGAAGAGAAGACCAAAGAAGAGTTAGAGAGGAGGAGGAGAATGAAATTCCTCTAGGGGATAACTGAAGCCAGTGCTTGATTGTGAACTCTGTCACCATGAAACAGCAAGGGCTGTTCTCCTAGCATCCTGTGATAGTTAGGTTTGGATGGCGACTTGTTTGGGTTACAATATCCAGACCTTTTATCAAGCATTATTCCACATGTTTCTGGACAAGGAGATTTCTAGATTAAAACCAACATTGACAAAGTAGACTGAACAAAGCCCATTACCATTCATCATGAGGGTGACTTTTTTTTTCTTCAATCAAATCAGAATAAAGTCTTAATAGAGAAAGACTGGCCTGACGGGAGAAGGAATTCTGGCAGGAGATGGCTTTGGACTTGAGATGAAATGCTTCTCTGGCTCTTCATACCGCAGGTGTCTTCTGTGGAGTCTGGAATCACCGATATCACCATTTCCTTAAAATAAGTTTCCCTCCCTTCCCTCTTATACATTTAAAATGCCAATAAAATGATGCCAGTCAGGTGGTTTTATTAGTCCCTCATACAAGTGGGGGAAAGTAGAAGGCTTAATATCAGGCCCAAGTTCAAGCTTCCAGAAAGAAGTGTGGACAGACTGTCAGTTCAGAATAGCCACCTGGAGCATCCCTTTGCAGCTGCCCCAGCTTCCTAAGATGGGCACCGTAGAACAGAAAACCACTTCTCTCAGGAAACTAGCATCTTCATTTCCAAAATGAGGGCTGTAACTCAACCCACACCTGCTAGTACCAGGCTGGTCACGCTGGCCCTGGCCATTCCTACAGTAATCCAGTGTCAGCTCTGCCTCAGGCCAGCAAGATCAACACGCAGATGGTCTAGCCTTCCCTTCTCATCCTCATCCTCAATATCCAACCCTTCTGCCCAATTCAGTGTCTCAGCTCACATTGCTGTGCTCACGAGGAGAGCTTACCATCCCCATTTCAGACATGTTAGCTGCATCAGAGACGCAGCGTGGACATTTAGATTATTGATTTATTTATCTGTATTTTCTTCTGTGTGTTCATGTAGAGGCCAGAGATGGGTGTCCCCCGTCTTCTTTGTCAATCGCTTGGTGATGCGTCTTCATCAATCAGTCTTCACCCTATTTTCTGAGGCGGGGTCTCTCATTGAACCCGGAGCTCACCGATTTGGCTGGACTGGCAGCTTCCACGGAACTGCCTGTCTCTGCATCCCCGGAACTGGTATTGCCTATCTGTATCACTGCATCAGGTTGGGGATCTGAACTCAGGTCCTCAGGCTTGTCTTAGCATGCTCACTTTCATGTTGGAGACAGCGTCCAGGCCCCTAGGAATACATTTCCCTGCAGTGCTAGCCATCGAGCGCTAAGCTCCTTCCTCTGTTAGTTTTCAGTGTGTTCACCTCCCAGCCTTCCTGCGGTCACCATGCTTTTAAGCTCCTCTATTCTTTTCTAGGCAGAGTCACTAGAAGCTTTTAATCCCCTGCCTTTTGAATAGAACAGCTCTGCACAGATACGTTTTATCTGGGGTTTCAGCATATCAGTGTGTTCCCTGTCTTTTTTTTTTTTTTTTTCTCAGCCTATTTTCTATCTGCACGAACTCAGAGAGATCAGAGTCCAGTCCCGGGCAATAAAGGGATCGGGAGCAATCTCTCTGCCCTGGGAAGGGCACCTGGGATTCAGCTTCTCCTCTCCCTTCCTTTATCTCACTGCCCTTGCTCCCCCCCCATTCTCTTTCGGCGTATGAGGTATCTTATTTTTAAATCAACTTTATGGAGGTGTAATTGACACATAATAAACCACCATATTTAAAGTAACAAATTGATAAGCTCTTATACAAGTGTGCATACACAAAGCTATCACCACAGCCAAGATAACTTATCCATCACCTCAAGGTATCCGTGTCCCTCTGTTATCTCTTTCTGCCCCCTTCCTTACTGTAGTCACTTAAGTAAACACATCCATACACGATGAACCATTTACAACTAACTTATTGTGCAGGTTAAAAGATACCAGAAGTTAGTTGTTCTTTCATGTTCTTCACTTTTAATGTCCAGTAGCATTTCGATGTATGGATATACCACATTTTTTTTTTTTTTTTCCATTTTGGAAGGTCAGGTGGCTGCTCTGGTTTTGGAGTATTACAAAGCAGGCTTCTGTAAACATTTAGCTACATGTCTCTGCATGGATGAAGCTTTTCACTTTCCTTGGGCTAATGTGTAGGGGAATGGCTAGGTCACGTGGAAGGTGTTTGTTTGCGTCAGCAATGCCCTCCCACAGACTAACAAGTAGGACATCTGGTTCCCAGGTGGCACTATATCCGGAAGATAATGGAGACTTTAGGAGGTGGTACATAATCACTTTGGATGTGATTTCACTCTGCTTCTTGTCTGTCACAGGAGAACAATCCCCTTCACACACTCCAGCCACCACGACACTCCTTGTCTCCAGGGGCTCGGAATGAACGGAGCCTGGAGCTGTGGACTGTGGCTGTAGAAACGAGGAGTCAAAATTGACCCGTCTTCCCTTCGTTGTTCATGTCAAAGGCTTTGCCACAGAAAAATTGTACTCGCATAATAGATAATTATAATCAATTTTCATTCCTTCCCTTTCTGGCTCCACCTCACACTCCTTTATTTTCTCCCTCCCTCCATTCCTTTTCTACCCCCCTCTTCTTGCCCCACTCCCCCCAACCTTCCTCCTGTCCTCTTTTTAGTCCTCTTCTCTATTCCTTTCTCCGTCTTTCTACTTGCCCCAAATGCCAGGCTCTTCTCAGGCACAGACACGGTCTCAGATAACCTACAGGGACATAAGTTAAGATTTATGCCTCCCCCTCTATTATTTATAGGTTGGTGAAAGTAAATTAAAATGGATACTCAAACCCATTATGAATGGGAAAGAGGCCAACCCAGTGGAGTGGAAGGTGACAAGCTGGAAGAAAGAGGAGATAGGTTTTGCAAACAATGAATTCACAAGCGGTGTCACTTTTAGATTCCACCAGCTTGCGGGGTCTGCAGAAATGTCAGGTAAGTCTTTAGTTCACTTTGCTGGCACGCAGATTTTAACAGTCCAGCCAGGAGGGTGGAGCCCCGAAGAATGCTCTGGTCTCTCCATGGGGCTTTGTTTCCTCCACTCATCTGAAAGGCCCTGAGAAGTGACTTAAGTAAAGGCATCATTCGCTTAAACTTGACTGCTTCTTAATGAGGGGAATGACAAGCTTGAGTAATTTCCAATTTAGGGAGGTCTAGATGCTCAATCTCATGACCTTCCAGGGATCCTGAGCAAAGCCATGCCTCCCCTTACCCGAAAGCCTCCATCTCTAAGTGGCTGCCAGGAGTCTAGCAGGAGGCAAAGTGGATTTTCTGAGACCATGCTCACAAGAGAGAACTCTTCTGTGGTCCTCATTGGTACTCCCATGCGATACACATAGTGCCTGGGGATTAGAACCTACAAGGATGACTTTTCATACACCCAGATCTATGGCCAAGTGAAGCCTATTGCGAGTGTCTGCATCTCTGCTTATAATTCTCTGCTCATTGGATTTGGGAGGAAATTAAAGGGAAAAGAAGGAAGCCAGTGGTCTGCAGCTTGCTCTCTAACAGCCACTGCAGGAAGAGTTGACTCACAGGGGATTCCTTTAATATTGGCTCTTGGCAACAAAGCAGTTGTTTCCATCTGTTCCTAATGAGGACAGGGAAACAGAGATGGTGGGACTTGTCCAATACTTCATTGCAGAACTAAGATTTGGACACACGGTTTCCCTAGTATGTTCAACTCCCTCCATAATCAGCTAAATACAGCCAGGTCATTGACTAGGAAAACACACAGCCAAGATGCTTGTGGTGTTTACGGCGTGACAGACTCTGAGGACTTGGTGAGCAAAGAGTGGTTTGGGAGAAAGGTTGCAAGAAGGTAGAGGAGGAGGGTGGAATGTGGTGCAGCTGGCAGTGATAATCTCAGCGACCAGCTGGCGCAGAAGGGCTTTACCCACCAGTGGAGAAACGTGCGTTTGTCCTATAGACGAGCAGAATCACAGGAGGTTTTCACTCAGTGAAGAACAGCACTGGACTTACGTTTAGACAGCTTGTGTGTTAGTGATGGGAGAAGCAGAGTGAGAAAGAGCCTGGAATAATCTTTCTCGTGCTACAGGAAGACTAAAGACCGGGGCGATGAGCTGGCTAGAACCAAACGCACTGAGGGAGATGACATAAGTGTGCCCACTTTACTTAATACATACTATTTCTGTCACTGTGGCCCAGACAAGGAGACTGAGGCACAGAGATTAAGTGACACTCGTCCCAGTTGTCACAGAACAAATCCTCAGGGGATGTGCCCCATGTGTGGTCACAAGGGATGTGCTCCATGTACTGAGTCTTAGACTCTTCAGATTACCCGACCACAAGACTGGAATTTGTGCCCACCTATCATATCCCAGTCCCAAAGATGGCACTCCTGACATCCCTATGGGGCATATTCGCTTTCTCACTAATCAAGTCCCACTAAGGTAGCTCCTGGGGAAGACACAGATCTTTATGAAGGTCAGTCCTCCTCTCTACCACCCCCCCCAGGTGCTTACATCCCTCTCTTCCGTCTAGTAAGCCATCTTCGGTGATGAAGGCTTCCCTCTCTCCCAGGCACTCTGTACATTTTGTTGACTTTTTGGCTTTCTGAGACAAGGTCTAGATATCCAGTGCAAGCTTATGACCTTGTAATTCTCCTGCCTTCATCTCCCAAGCGCTAGCGTTACAGGCATGTGCTGGATATCATTGCCTTGTGTGTTTTGACGTAAGTGTAATAATTTCATTCCTTTATCTTGTTACAAATCTAAACTGTATTCATTGGGGGTGGTTCCAGCTCTTCTTCATTCAGGTCCTTTTATTTCTGCTAACCCCCAGAAGGAACATCTTTCCTTCTTAGCTGTCAATGTCCTGACAGGAAGGACGATATTCTAAAGAGACACTTGTGCCCCTCCCGATGGCGATCAGACTTAAAATATAATGGACTCCAAGAAATACAGGTTTCCCCAGCAATCGCTTACTGGGAAAAGGGAAAAGGCTGGAAGTATGGGGTTAGGGTTAGGGTTATTTCTGGAACGAGATTTCACACAATTTTGACCTTGCCAATCACCTTGGAGGGCAGACTGGAGCCCAGACAGTCTGGAATGTATGGAAGCATGCCTCGGGCAGGGCTTACGCCCACCTCTTGCCCTCTATTTGAATCTACGCCTCATGCTAGGACACTGAAGATGGGCTTGGGCGTCTCCAGACCTCTTTGTCCCTCTTCCTAACATGACCACCCTGCACAAGCCTCCTTTGTCTGCTTAGCACTACTGAGTCCTTGCTTAACTGGCTTGTTGAGGACTGGAGGCTGAGCTGGACTTATTATAGGTGCCACGCCTACACTCTGGGCCCCACGTAACTGTGCTTTTGTTTTGGTAGAAAAGACAGCAAAGTGGAGCAACTCACCACCAACATGGCCCAAGATGGGGCTTTAGAGCGTCTGGTGACCCTGTGCCTGGCTTTCCTTTTTGTGTTTCCTACAGTCCCTTCTGGAGAGGGATGGGTGAGATCCTTGGGTCGGGGGCTTGCACTCTCATGGGAGGATCTTTGCTATTGGAAAGGGAACTTTGTCAGGTTGCTGAGCCCTTAGCAGCCGTCAAGGGGAGGGGAGGGACTGGAGCTATTGGTACTCTCTGGGACAAAGTTCAACAGCGATTTTAAGGAGTGCTCTTTGCACCAGAAGCCTTGCCAGCCAGGCTGGTGCTAAGTGGCTTCGTTTGAACCACGGCATTCAAACCCAGAAACACAATTAAAGCTGAAAACGATCAGCAGGATTAGGAGGACTCAAAGGGTAATTGCTTCAGAGCAACTGCATTGCTTGGAGTAGCAGGAACGAAGGGTGGAACAGGAATTAATTATATCGAGATACTTGTTTATTTTTATAGAGACCTTTAAAATCACTTGGAATTGGCCAAACTGTGCCTCCTCTCCAACACTCTTGGGTTTGGTTAAACTATCGAGGGTTTGTCTGCCAACTGCAATTACTTCCGTCCTTGGAAACCATGAAGGCATGGGAACCACACTCACAATAAATCAGCGTGATAAATCCTTTTATTGCCTTTGTAACAATGATGCTGAAATTTGTAGAGCGCTCATAACATTGTGAAGAACACTCGCTCATCTGTTATCTTGGTTGTCTTCACAGAACCCACACAGGATGGCTCAGGGCTGGCACCTCGGCCTGGAGGTGACGAAGGAGGACCAAAAGCTCCTTTCCAAGCTCTTAAGGCAGCCTGCAGCGCCTGCCTCTCTCACCCAGGATGCTGGTTTTGTACACTGAAAAAACCACAAAACAAAACAAAAACAAAAAACAAAGCAACTGGTTTGCAAATCAGGCAGGGCCAGCACCACCGTCTTGGAGTGGAAGAGTCTCTGCTGAGGTGAAGGCAGAAGGTGAAATGAATTGGTCATTTAACCGGGGCCTGGGGAAAGTGAGCACCATCGCGTGTGAGGTGAATTCTGAATGAGGCTCTTGGAGGGAGGCCCAAGGAATCGAGAGAATTGGCGGAGAATTGGCAACCGTGTCTTTGTCATTTTCATCTGTTGCACGACGGTGCCCCAAACACCTTTGTTTCCTGTCTGTGCCGTGAGTCTCTCTGGCCATGACCTTCACCGGGTCCAGTGAAGCATTGTCTGCTCCCAGCCAGAGGAACCTGAGCCTCTCGGGCCACCGGCATTTTCCTGCCTGACACGCGCCTGACAGCCTGACACGCATCCGTCTGTGGCATCGTCATCAAAGGCAGCTTGCTTCTCTCCACATTTTACTCTGTGCTTGTGAGTTCAGGTCTCTTGTTATTTATTTATTTCAGTTTTTAAGTGTGTTGGTACTTGGCCTGCCTGTGTGTCTGTGTGAGGGAGTCACAGCGGCTGGAGCTTTCGTTACAGAAGCTTGAGTTGTGCTGGGAATTGAACCTGGGTCCTCTGGAGGAGCGGTCAGTGCTCCTAACTGTGGAGCCAGCTCTGCAGCCCCCCAGTTAATGTTTCTGTTGTTATTGTGAAAAAAAAAAAACACATGATCGAGGCGACTTACAAAATAAAACCTTTAATTTGGGGCTCAGTGTTCCAGGGGGTTAAAGTCTACAGCCATGATGGTGGGGAGCATGGTAGCGGGAAGACATGTCCTGCCCCTCCACCACGTGGGCGCCCAGAGTAACACACAGAGACTTATGTTAGTCACAATGCTGCCGCCAATGACTAGGATTTCTCATGTGCTAGCTCAGTCTTAATTATCATACATCTGTACATGTCATTAGATTTATCTGATGGAGGATGCAGGCGCATGTGTCTTCTCTTGCGGGGATCACATGGTGGCTCCACTGGGAAGAGAGGAGGAGGAAGAGAGTGACTTCCTGCTTGTCCCTGCTTATATGTGAGTCTCCCTGCTATGTCACTTCCTGCCTGGATCTCCACCTCTTTACTACATTTCCCAGAATCCTCCTGGACTCCCAGTCCCGCCTCCCTTGCTGCCTCATTGGCCAAACAGTGTTTTATTTATCATCCAGTAAGACAAACATGCACACGGAAGGGCGTCCCCATCTCATGAGGCTATGGGAGCCATTGTCATTCGAGCACCGCAATGTTCCAGGCCGTGTTGAGCAGAAAGTTTATGGATGATGACAGAACACGTCAATGTCACTAGAATTTCAGAAGTTGGGAGCAGCAGGCAGAGGTCGAGGAACACAGGGCAAACCACACGGCACCCAAAACATCGTCTTATAGCACAATACAGAAGACTGTGCTGACCGTGAGCGTGTCCCCTGCTCCAGCGTGGGCTCTGAGGATGGGCGCTCATACAATACATGCTCCCGACTGTAAAGTCACAGAAAACAGAAACAAAGCTTCCAGGTTTCCCAGACGGCTTCCGTGCAGTTACTGTGGAGAAACCGAAAAACAGGAAGCACACACTGTGCATTATGTGAGCTGAGTGCTGCCATGAACACCCATGTAAAGTGCCGAGTGTTGCCGTGAACACCCCTGTAAAGTGCCGAGTGCTGTCGTGAACACCCATGTAAAGTGCCGAGTGTTGCCGTGAACACCCATGTAAAGTGCCGAGTGCTGCCGTGAACACCCATGTAAAGTGCCGAGTGTTGCCGTGAACACCCATGTAAAGTGCCGAGTGTTGCCGTGAACACGCATGTAAAGTGCCGAGTGTTGCCGTGAACACGCATGTAAAGTGCCGAGTGCTGCCGTGAACACCCATGTAAAGTGCCGAGTGCTGCCGTGAACACCCATGTAAAGTGCCGAGTGTTGCCGTGAACACGCATGTAAAGTGCCGAGTGCTGCCGTGAACACCCATGTAAAGTGCCGAGTGCTGCCGTGAACACCCATGTAAAGTGCCGAGTGTTGCCGTGAACACCCATGTAAAGTGCCGAGTGTTGCCGTGAACACGCATGTAAAGTGCCGAGTGTTGCCGTGAACACCCATGTAAAGTGCCGAGTGCTGCCGTGAACACCCATGTAAAGTGCCGAGTGCTGCCGTGAACACCCATGTAAAGTGCTGAGTGTTGTCGTGAACACCCATGTAAAGTGCCGAGTGTTGCCGTGAACACGCATGTAAAGTGCCGAGTGTTGCCGTGAACACCCATGTAAAGTGCCGAGTGTTGCCGTGAACACCCATGTAAAGTGCCGAGTGTTGCCGTGAACACGCATGTAAAGTGCCGAGTGTTGCCGTGAACACCCATGTAAAGTGCCGAGTGCTGCCGTGAACACCCCTGTAAAGTGCCGAGTGCTGCCGTGAACACCCATGTAAAGTGCCGAGTGCTGCCGTGAACACCCATGTAAAGTGCTGAGTGTTGTCGTGAACACCCATGTAAAGTGACGAGTGTTGTCGTGAACACCCATGTAAAGTGCCGAGTGCTGCCGTGAACACCCCTGTAAAGTGCCGAAGGCTGCCGTGAACACCCCTGTAAAGTGCCGAGTGCTGCCGTGAACACCCATGTAAAGTGCTGAGTGTTGTCGTGAACACCCATGTAAAGTGACGAGTGCTGCCGTGAACACCCATGTAAAGTGCCGAGTGCTGCCGTGAACACCCATGTAAAGTGCCGAGTGCTGCCGTGAACACCCCTGTAAAGTGCCGAGTGTTGCCGTGAACACGCATGTAAAGTGCCGAGTGTTGCCGTGAACACGCATGTAAAGTGCCGAGTGCTGCCGTGAACACCCCTGTAAAGTGCCGAGTGCTGCCGTGAACACCCATGTAAAGTGCTGAGTGTTGTCGTGAACACCCATGTAAAGTGCCGAGTGTTGCCGTGAACACCCATGTAAAGTGCCGAGTGCTGCCGTGAACACCCCTGTAAAGTGCCGAGTGCTGCCGTGAACACCCATGTAAAGTGCTGAGTGTTGTCGTGAACACCCATGTAAAGTGACGAGTGTTGTCGTGAACACCCATGTAAAGTGCCGAGTGCTGCCGTGAACACCCCTGTAAAGTGCCGAGTGCTGCCGTGAACACCCCTGTAAAGTGCCGAGTGCTGCCGTGAACACCCATGTAAAGTGCTGAGTGTTGCCGTGAACACCCCTGTAAAGTGCCGAGTGTTGCCATGAACACCCATGTAAAGTGCCGAGTGCTGCCGTGAACACGCATGTAAAGTGCCGAGTGTTGCCGTGAACACGCATGTAAAGTGCCGAGTGCTGCCGTGAACACCCCTGTAAAGTGCCGAGTGCTGCCGTGAACACCCATGTAAAGTGCCGAGTGCTGCCGTGAACACCCATGTAAAGTGCCGAGTGCTGCCGTGAACACCCATGTAAAGTGCCGAGTGCTGCCGTGAACACCCATGTAAAGTGCCGAGTGTTGCCGTGAACACCCATGTAAAGTGCCGAGTGTTGCCGTGAACACGCATGTAAAGTGCCGAGTGCTGCCGTGAACACGCATGTAAAGTGCCGAGTGCTGCCGTGAACACCCATGTAAAGTGCCGAGTGTTGCCGTGAACACCCATGTAAAGTGCCGAGTGTTGCCGTGAACACCCCTGTAAAGTGCCGAGTGCTGCCGTGAACACCCATGTAAAGTGCCGAGTGTTGCCGTGAACACCCCTGTAAAGTGCCGAGTGGTGCCGTGAACACCCATGTAAAGTGCCGAGTGTTGCCGTGAACACCCATGTAAAGTGCTGAGGCCACGGTTCCATCCACACAGAACCCTGAGGAGCTGAGCTAAGAAACAGAAAGACGGCTGTGCAGGGCTGGGCGGAACCGTGAGACGTGTGTTCTAGACACGTCCTTCTCAGAAGAGATGAGGAGAGCGAGCCCCAGACTTTGTATGATCTGCCCGTCGTTACCAACTCTCTGTCTGCTTTCTTCTGTTCTTCTCACTTGTTAAAAATTATTATTATTATTATTATTATTATTATTATTATTATTGTTATTATTATTGTTATTATTATTTTAAGATCCCAGTGAGTCCGAGGTCAGCCTGGTCCACACAGAGAAACCCTGTGTTAGAAACCAACACGGATGGACACACGGAGGAAACGACTTATTTAGCGGTCGCAGAGCTGGATACCAAAAATGTGTTCATAGTGTAGAGGACATCGGTTTGTTTTCCGCGGCTCGCAATGGTTGGTTAACTCCAGTTCCACCCTGGCCTCGTTGGCACAATGCATGCATGTGATTTGCAGATACACAGGGAGGTACAACACTCATACACATACGATAAAAATAAGTAGTAATCTTAAGAAAATTACTTTTAAGTGATTTAAAATATAATCAGAATTATTTATTTTTAAGTTTTTTGGTGTGTGTGCAGGGGTCTGTGGTGTGTGTGTGTCTGTGTGCGTGTGCGTGTGTGTATGTGTCTGCATCTGTATGTGTGTCTATGTGTCTGTGGTGGGTGTGTGTGTGTGTGTGTGTGTCTATATGATGTGTGTGTGTGTGTGTGTCTGTATGTGTGTGAGTGCGTGCACTCGTGTGTGTCTATGTGTGTGTGTGTCTGTGTCTCTGTGTGTGTATGTGTCTGTGTGTGTGTCTGTGTGTCTCTGTGTATGTGTCTACATGTGTGTGCGCGTGTGTCTGTGTCTCTATGTGTGGTGTGTGTGTGTCTATGTGTCTGAGTCTGTATGTGTGTGTATGTGTATGTGTGTGTTGTTTTTGTGTGTGTGTTTGTGAGTGTGTCTGTGTGTGTGTCTCTGTGTGTGTGTCTATGTGTTTGTATGTGTGTGTCTATGTGTATGTGTTTGTGTCTATGTGTGTGTGTCTACGTGTGTGTGTGTGTGTGTGTGTGTGTGTGTGTGTGTGTGTGTGTATGTGTCTGTATGTGTGGTGTATCTGTGTGTTCAGGTGGACACTTGCCACAACTTGCGCAGGGAGCTGTGAGCTGGCTGTTGCCTCGCACCGATTTTAAGGCAGGGTCTCCCGTGTTGTTTCTCCTGTGTTGCGTAGTCCGGGCTTGCAAACTTCCCGGCAATTCCTGTCTGGCTGCCTTCGTTGCACATGCACACGGCTGCTGTAGTTCCGTGATCGCCCTCAGGTGGGCAGGCTGCGCTCTTGTCCCCCAGTAACCTTGTCAACTGAAAAGTATGATTTAAACCTGTTCACCATAAAACATAAGTCTGCGGGGTTAACTATATATGTTAATCTGCTCACAGTAGACACTCTGCGGTGTGTGTCCATGTCTCTGCGGTGTGTGTCCATGTCTCTGTGGTGTGTGTCCATGTCTCTGCGGTGTGTGTCCATGTCTCTGCTGCGGTGTGTGTCCATGTCTCTGCGGTGTGTGTACGTGTCTCTGTGGTGTATGTACGTGTCTCTGCGGTGTGTGTACGTGTCTCTGCGGTGTGTGTCCATGTTTCTGCAGTGTATGTACCTGTCTCTGCGGTGTATGTAAGTGTCTCTGCGGTGTGTGTACGTGTCTCTGCGGTGTGTCCATGTCTCTGCGGTGTGTGTACGTGTCTCTGCGGTGTGTGTCCGTGTCTCTGCAGTGTATGTACCTGTCTCTGCGGTGTATGTAAGTGTCTCTGCGGTGTGTGTACGTGTCTCTGCGGTGTGTCCATGTCTCTGCGGTGTGTGTACGTGTCTCTGCGGTGTGTCCATGTCTCTGCTGCGGTGTGTGTCCATGTCTCTGCGGTGTGTGTACGTGTCTCTGCGGTGTGTGTCCATGTCTCTGTGGTGTATGTACGTGTCTCTGCGGTGTGTGTACGTGTCTCTGCGGTGTGTGTCCATGTTTCTGCAGTGTATGTACCTGTCTCTGCGGTGTATGTAAGTGTCTCTGCGGTGTGTGTACGTGTCTCTGCGGTGTGTCCATGTCTCTGCGGTGTATGTACGTGTCTCTGCGGTGTGCGTACGTGTCTCTGCGGTGTGCGTACGTGTCTCTGCGGTGTGCGTACGTGTCTCTGCGGTGTGCGTACGTGTCTCTGCGGTGTGCGTACGTGTCTCTGCGGTGTGCGTACGTGTCTCTGCGGTGTGCGTACTTGTCTCTGCGGTGTATGTACGTGTCTCTGCGGTGTGTGTCCGTGTCTCTGCGGTGTGTGTCCGTGTCTCTGCGGTGTGTGTCCGTGTCTGTGCGGTGTGTGTCCGTGTCTCTGCGGTGTGTGTACGTGTCTCTGCGGTGTGTGTACGTGTCTCTGCGGTGTGTGTACGTGTCTCTGCGGTGTGTGTACGTGTCTCTGCGGTGTGTGTACGTGTCTCTGCGGTGTCTGTACGTGTCTCTGCGGTGTCTGTACGTGTCTCTGCGGTGTGCGTACGTGTCTCTGCGGTGTGCGTACGTGTCTCTGCGGTGTGCGTACGTGTCTCTGCGGTGTGCGTACGTGTCTCTGCGGTGTGTGTACATGTCTCTGCGGTGTGTGTCCGTGTCTCTGCGGTGTGTGTCCGTGTCTCTGCGGTGTGTGTACGTGTCTCTGCGGTGTGTGTCCGTGTCTCTGCGGTGTGTGTCCGTGTCTCTGCGGTGTGTGTACGTGTCTCTGCGGTGTGTGTACGTGTCTCTGCGGTGTGTGTCCGTGTCTCTGCGGTGTGTGTCCGTGTCTCTGCGGTGTGTGTCCGTGTCTCTGCGGTGTGTGTACGTGTCTCTGCGGTGTGTGTACGTGTCTCTGCGGTGTGTGTACGTGTCTCTGCGGTGTGTGTACGTGTCTCTGCGGTGTGTGTCCGTGTCTCTGCGGTGTGTGTCCGTGTCTCTGCGGTGTGTGTCCGTGTCTCTGCGGTGTGTGTCCGTGTCTCTGCGGTGTGTGTCCGTGTCTCTGCGGTGTGTGTACATGTCTCTGCGGTGTGTGTCCGTGTCTCTGCGGTGTGTGTACGTGTCTCTGCGGTGTGTGTACGTGTCTCTGCGGTGTGTGTACATGTCTCTGCGGTGTGTGTACATGTCTCTGCGGTGTGTGTCCGTGTCTCTGCGGTGTGTGTACATGTCTCTGCGGTGTGTGTACGTGTCTCTGCGGTGTGTGTACATGTCTCTGCGGTGTGTGTACATGTCTCTGCGGTGTGTGTACATGTCTCTGCGGTGTGTGTCCGTGTCTCTGCGGTGTGTGTACGTGTCTCTGCGGTGTGTGTACGTGTCTCTGCGGTGTGTTTAAGTGTCTCTGCGGTGTGTGTACGTGTCTCTGCGGTGTGTGTACATGTCTCTGCGGTGTGTGTACATGTCTCTGCGGTGTGTGTCCGTGTCTCTGCGGTGTGTGTACATGTCTCTGCGGTGTGTGTACGTGTCTCTGCGGTGTGTGTCCGTGTCTCTGCGGTGTGTGTACGTGTCTCTGCGGTGTGTGTACGTGTCTCTGCGGTGTGTGTACATGTCTCTGCGGTGTGTGTCCGTGTCTCTGCGGTGTGTGTACATGTCTCTGCGGTGTGTGTACGTGTCTCTGCGGTGTGTGTACGTGTCTCTGCGGTGTGTGTCCGTGTCTCTGCGGTGTGTGTACGTGTCTCTGCGGTGTGTGTACGTGGTGTGTGTACGTGTCTCTGCGGTGTGTGTACGTGTCTCTGCGGTGTGTGTCCATGTCTCTGCGGTGTGTGTACGTGTCTCTGCGGTGTGTGTCCGTGTCTCTGCGGTGTGTGTCCGTGTCTCTGCGGTGTGTGTACGTGTCTCTGCGGTGTGTGTACGTGTCTCTGCGGTGTGTGTACGTGTCTCTGCGGTGTGTGTCCGTGTCTCTGCGGTGTGTGTCCGTGTCTCTGCGGTGTGTGTACGTGTCTCTGCGGTGTGTGTACGTGTCTCTGCGGTGTGTGTACGTGTCTCTGCGGTGTGTGTACGTGTCTCTGTGGTGTGTGTAAGTGGTGTGTGTAAGTGTCTCTGCGGTGTATGTAAGTGTCTCTGCGGTGTGTGTACATGTCTCTGCGGTGTGTGTACGTGTCTCTGCGGTGTGTGTACGTGTCTCTGCGGTGTGTGTCCGTGTCTCTGCGGTGTGTGTCCGTGTCTCTGCGGTGTGTGTACGTGTCTCTGCGGTGTGTGTACATGTCTCTGCGGTGTGTGTACGTGTCTCTGCGGTGTGTGTCCATGTTTCAAAACAACGCTCTGCATCATAAACACATAAGAATTTTATTTGTCCATCAGAGACCTGAAAGACTTCGGGACACAGCTCAGTTCGCCCGTCCCCAAAGGCGCCTCTAATGCCCCTCCCACCCCGTGCTCCAGCTTCAGTGAGTGACACGCATGTGGGCTCCATGTCCACACATGTGGGTGGACACAGTGAGGACAAGAAGTGGCCTTCACCATGGCACCAGGTGAGCAGTCCGCTGGCGATGGGGGACGTCCTTCTGTGTACATGTTTATCTTATTGGTTGGTAAAGCACTGTTGGCCAATAGGGAAGCAAGATAGGCGGGACTAGGAGTCGAGGAGGATTCTGGGAAATGTAGTAAAGAAGTCTTGCCATCCAGGCAGGAAGTGACACAGCAGGGAGACTCATTTATAAGCAAGGACAAGAAGGAAGTCATCCCTTCTCTCTTCCTCCTGGTCTCTGCTCTGGAGTCGCCATATGATCCCCGGATGAGGATGCCAGCGGAAGCGTCCTCGATAAGATAAGTCTTATAAAATATATAGATTTATGATAATTAAGACTGAGCTAGCAGATGAGAATCCTAGTCATTGGCCAAGCAGCTTTGAACCTAATATAAGTCTCTCTGTGTGTTACTTGGGACCTTAATGTGGCGGCAGGCGGAACTCGGGTGGCCTGGCGTAAAGCGCCCACATGGCAGCAGGACTCAGGCGGCCTGGTGGAAAGATTTATTGTTACACGCTGGGGTCCAATCTGTCAGATTCCGATCCTGGATTCATCACTTGTAAGCTGGGAATTGTTGAGCTTCTCAGGAACCGGAGTGGTCACAAAGGAGAATGAAGAATGCCCTTAGCTTTAACTAAAATGTCCTTTGGATGTATCAGAACAAAACCACACATTCTGGATTGATTTTATCATTGCGACTTTCCTACAAGCTTTATATTTTCGTATGCCTTGTTGTACCTTTGTAAGAGAGAGCTGTGTTTAGCAAGGTCAAATCCGGCGTGTTTTCCTCTATAGCTGGGACTTCGTGTGTGATTCTCACTGGCGGAGACTGTACGCCTCTGTAGCCAGGTAGCACAGGCAATACGGGGGCGGGAATAAGAAAGTGGAGGCCGATGCAAAGGACATCTGTGGCGGGAGTTCCCCTGGAGGAACTGACTGTACGTTCTCGCTTGAACTTGTGATGGTGCAAGAGTTTCATACTCACAGCAAAGCTGCAAGCCAAGGTACGGCGAGAGGTGGGCCCACTCTGTTGTCTTTAGTGGTCACATCCTGCATAGCTGCAGGACGATGTCATCAAAATCAGTAAATTCATCTTCATTCAGCCTACATAATTTATTCAGGTTTCGTCACTGGTCCTTGCCCTCCCGGGAATCTGTGTAGTGAATCTCTTGCAGCTTTATCACTGGCATAGATTCCACCATCCACGTCTACAATTAAATCAGAGTTACTCCGAGATTGAGGCCTTGCTGCCTTCCCAACAGTAGCCTGTGATTCTGTATCAGAGATCTCAAGACATCGCTGCTAAGACAACATTTTTGGTGACTTTAGACCACTATATTTAACTTGAGTCTTTTCTTTTTGGCTTCTCAAGACAGGGTTTCTCTGTGGCTTTGGAGGCTGTCCTGGCACTCGCTCTGGAGACCAGGCTGGTCTCGAACTCACAGAGACCCTCCTGCCTCTGCCTCCGGAGTTCTGGGATTAAAGGCGTGCGCCATCACTGCCCAGGCCCCGGCTTAACTTTAGTCTTTAAATACATCAGCATCTTTTGTATCTATGAAATGGTGTCAGGCTCCTTGGGGGTGCTCAAATCCCTAAATGTTGAAGAAGTCTCTTCTTATAAAACGGTATAGTGTTGACCGAACCAACATATGTCCTTTGTGTATTCTGACATCTCTGGATGGCTTCTGATACTTTGCACAATGTATTTGTTATTTCATAGCTTGTAAATGTATCTCTTAGGGAATAATAGTCAATATTCATAAAGGTCCTGTACAGACAAAAGTGCTAAAAGTATTTCAAGCCCCAGTTAGTTGAATCCCTGTGGACTGGTGGATGTTTCTGTCCCTGAGACACAATACTTGATGCAGATAGCTTAAGAGAGGAGAGCTTTGATTTGGCTCACAACTTAAGGTGTTTGCAGTCCTTTGTGGTGGGGAAGACACGGCAGCTAGGACCGCATCTGTGGCATGGTATGGCTCTTAAGCTACTTAACAGCAACAGGCGGGAGGCAGAGACACGGGGCTGGGAGTGAAGCTGTCCTAGAACCCTCAAGCTCTGTTCCTCAGACCCCACGTTTGCCGCCTCGGTGTTATGTCCAAAAGACCCTGTAGTTTCCTGGAGCAGCTCTGCTAGCCGGTGACCATGTATGTGTTCAGACACATATATGTTCAGACCATGTATGTGTTCAGTCTGTGGGGGACAATTCATGTTTACACCCTAACCCCATAGATTTAGACATTCCTGATATGGAGGGATGACAATACATGGCAGGATGAGCCTGGGCTCTGGAATCTGTTGTGTCTGCGTTTTCAGCACGGCAGGGTAACCTTGAGTCACTTTCCCTAGCCTCGCTGATAAGGAAATGCTGGAGGCTGTACTTGAAATACAGCCTTGCTGCACCCTGTGTCTTCTGAAGGATACTGACTGTAATCAAGTCTTTCTCCCTGGGGCACCAACCTCATCACTCGGATTTTCTTCCACAGGAGTAGGGATTGTTCTGTCTTTGTCCCTACTTGCCACCCTATTTGGGAAAGTCTTTAGTTCCTCTATGTCTTCTTCCTTCAGTTTCCTCCAGAGTAGGAGGAGTACCTGCCACAAAATCATCTTAAGCCTGTTTCTAAAATATCCTATGTCCCTTTTCTTTGCATCTCACACATTTTCTATGTCATCTGCAGTTTGCCGGGGAGCTGCTGGCCTTGGCTGCCTGGCTGGCTGAGAAAATCCTCCCTGTGCCTGCCCTGACCTGCTGGGTGCCCTTTTAAGAGGACGGCCACAGAGACATGATGGCTCCTGATCCAAGCATGGAAGGCTGAGTGGGGAGAGTCCCCCACAGCCTTCCAGGGGAGAAGCTATTCCGGGAAACAACCCCTCCAGTCATCTCATTAGCATAATCTCGGGAATTAATGGTTTGATTGATGTCCCACGTTTCCCCGAAGTTTTCTATAAATGATAACGTATTAAAAAACGAGCTGGAGGAAAGAAAACATGACACGACATATATTATTTAGGTGTTTGCAGAGAGGCTGACACACAAACACACACAATTTATCAACAGTCATTTTTTTTTTTTTTTTCTCCGCATGGTGTTCTGAGCCGGGAGCCGCCAAGATGTGGAATTAATTTCATAGCAGGTGATTCTAGACTATTTCACACGGGCCATCTGCCGCTCCTTCATTCACCTCTCTGCTGTGACAATAATTAATCATTTCAGGCACGGGCTTGGCGCAGGAAGCTCTACCCTGGCTGAGAGCGCTGCAAGAGGGAATAGCGCCGAATCGCTTGCTCTAAGGCAGCCTGTTTCTGTGCATCAAGGGTGTTCACGTGGTTTTTTCCTCACTTGCTTTTCTATCTGACACCAGTGTCTCAGGAGTTGGAGGTGGCCTCATGGAGTATTGCTGAACAGTACATGTCCATTTGTGCAGCAGAAGAAAGTGAGTTCAGGGAAGTTCGGTCAAATGCTTGGCTTCATGTAGCCAATAGGAGGGGGCAGGACAAACTCACGTTTGTCAAATTTTCAAGCCTTAGTCGTTTGTCAGGATTTGAACCTGAAGTGTCCCTCACAGGCTCATATTTTGAGTGTGCATTAGTTTTTTTTGTTTGTTTGTTTGTTTGTTTTTTGTTTTTTGTTTTTTTGTTTTTCTTGCTTTGACAAAGTACCCAAGAGAAGCAACTTGGGGAAGGTTTGTTTTATTGAGCTCATGGTTTGAGGGTACAGTCTGTCATGGTGGGGAAGACATGGCAGCGGAGGTATGAGGCTATGATGTCATCATCACAGAGTGAGGGTCGCTGGTGCTCAGTTTGTTCTCTCCCTTTCCCCCACTTTTTGTTCCGTTCCGGAACTGAGACCGTGGGATGGCTCCACCCACCTTCAGGGTCCTTTTTCCCTTGTTAAACTCTCTGGCCATGGAGTAGAAGCTAATTTTAGTTAGGTAGTTTTAGGTAACTAAATTTCTCTTAGGTAATTTTAAATCCAGCCGTTGCAGTTTTGATGAGAATGGCCCCCGTAGGCTCTGTGTTTGAATGCTTGGTCCCCAGTTGGTGGAAAGGTTGGAAGATTAGCAGACGCAGTCTTGATGGAGAAGGTGTGTCATAGGGGATGGGCTTTTTAAAATTTATTTTTTTATTTTAATTAGAAAGAAAATTACTTTACATGTCAATCCCAGGTCCCTTTCCCTTCCTTCTTCCCTCGATCCCCCCAACTATGGGGGTGGGCTTTAGGAGTTTCAAAAATCCGTACTATTCCCAGTTAGAGCCTCTCCTCAGCTCTTGCTTATGGATCAGATGTGGCTGTCAGTTACTGCTCCAGGATCATGATTGCCTCTGCTTACCAGCTGCCATGCTCCCAATATGATCGTCATAGACGCATCCTTTGGACACGTAAGCTATTTCTTGTATAAGTCACCTTGGTCATCGTATTTGATTGTGGTAACAGAAAGGCAACTAAGAAGATTGAAGTGAAGATTGATCAACCATGGAATGTTTGGTCCCCAACTCACGGTGCTATTTGGAAGGCTGGTGAGCTTTTAGGATATAGGGCCAAACTAGTAGAGGTGTTTCACTAGGAGTGAGTGAACCCCTACTTCAGCTCTCATTCTCCTGGTGTATGTCATACAAAGGGTTACTGCCTCATGTTCCCTCCACCACAGGTGAGCCACCTCTATGGTCATGAAAGATCGAAAGCTCTTTGAAACCACAAGCCGTCACAAACTTTTCATCTTTAAGGCATCTTGTCCCGGCAATGAAGAAAGTGACAAGCGCATCCTTCTAGTTCATGATCTGAAGACGTCTCCGTCACAAGACATTTTACTGGAAACAAGAGGACGGTGCTGCAGATCCCACAAGTCTTTGACTGGATAGTCTAGAGGTGGAAACATTGTCAGGAAGGCGTGTTAGTCATTGTTCTGCTGAGCCTGATGAAGCAGAGGGAGGAAGAAAGCACCAGGGTAGCTTCTTGACTGAGACACAGCCAGTCATCTGCTAGAATGTATTCATTTATTTCTTAATGGTCCATGGTCCATACTTATTGACTGACTAATTGGTCTGTGCCAGACAGAGGGCCAAGTGCCAGAGACGTTATGGGAAAGTTCTTGCATTCATATGGCACTGGTGTTTTTTTTTTTTTTTTTTTTTTTTTTTTTTTTTTTTTTTTTTTTTTTTTGGGAGATGTGATGTGGATTGTTAAACAAACAGATAAAAGTTGGGATATGTGTTATATAAGAAACAAAGAAAAGAGATGGGGTGAAAATTGGTGGCCACCACCCACCCCCAGCCCATGTATGGACACGTGTGTAGATGGGATGGTCCCAGAGGGGAGTCTATGTTATGATTTGACCGGAAAGTGCATCTTATAGGCTCATGGATTTGGACACCCAGTTCCCAACTAGTGGCATTGTTTTGGGAGGTTGTGGAAAGTTTAGGTGTGAGACCCAGCTGGAGGAAGTGTGTCTGTGCATGACGGGCCTCATGGTTTATAATCAGTCCCCAATTCCTGTCCCATTTCTACATCACAGTCAGCCCAGATGAGAGCAAGGAGCTTTACACTCTTGCCAAAATGCCTTCTCTTCCATGATGAGTTATACCCGCACACCATGAGCCAAAATAAGCACTTGGTCTTTCAGTTGCTTCTTGTCAGTCAGTTACTTGGTTACAGCAATAAGAAAGATAATTAGTACAGACCGAATCTGAAATTTCAGGAGGGAGCTAAGCATATCACAAGTAGGAGGAAGAGAGTCCTACATAGAGGGCCCCGTGTACAGAAAGGCCCTGGGCTTGAACGATATGCAGAGGACTGATGATACAGGCCAGTTGAACCCGGTAAGGAAGGGGCAAGAGAGAAACACGAGACATCGTTCTATACTTACTTCCCTATGGGTCATGGTGGCGTGTTGACTGTGAATTAAGAAAACCACCGAAGGGTTTTAAGAGAATTGGCTATATGTTTTGTCATTCCCATTTTCCAGACGTAGAAACTGAGGTACAGAGAAATAGTAGGACCTCCCAAGAGCCCTACATATTCAGGTAACAGAGTAACTTCAACTTCTGAAGCCAATGATCTAAGTCAGGGGTCAGCAAACCATGACCAAATGGTCAGCTCCAGCCTCCTGCCTGCTTTATTAACACAGAATGCCATTGGAAGCTGTGCAGTCTGAGTTGGTCCATTTCTGTCTTGTGTGACTGCATTCCCACACAAAGGAAGAACCTACTCCTTCTAGTAGACAATGCACGGCTCGTGAGCTCCAAACACTCGCCATCTTGACCTTTCACAAAGCTTACTGTCTCCTGCACTAGTCCGTGAATCCCAGGTATGAAGAGACCATATCCATCTGCTCCTAGTGTCTCCAGTAAGCAACCAGTGATTGACATTTAGCTAGCATCCAATCTGTATCTGCTGATGAATAAGAAACAGGAAGAAATTGCACAGGAACTGAGTGGGCCACGGATGGAATGGACGGGTCAACTGGAGACAAGAAATGTTGGTAGATGTGTATAGGGTATGTTCACGGTGAAGCAAGTGACCCCCCTGGGCAGGAAAGCAGGGTGTGCAGAAGGCAGGGGCAGGTGTCACATTGGAGATCCCCTGGGGGTTGATTGAGAAGATCCTTGAATGCCATCATCATTAAACGCTCAGGACCTTTAAGTGGCTGAGTTAGCAGTCAGAGAGACGCTGAAAGAGACCTGCTTTTCCAAGATGAAGACTGTAATTGGTTATTGATGTCCTATTTGTATGCTAATGCTGCTCAATAAAACAGCTAAACCATAATTAACACTCCAGCTTCCTTTCAGGAAGGGGGGAAAAAAAGATAGACGCCCGTGGAAAGGTCAATAGATTTCATATAGTAAATTATTAAATAATGGGAAACACAGGAAGTCAGCTTCTGAACTATAATCTTCTCAAGTTTTATTAACTGTCATTTGTTACAAGTGTCGACAGCACTTGCAATCTGCTTCCGCCATTTTCCTGTGAGCTCCAGAATTTTTTGGATTGAGAGTCGGTGCTGAATGGCAGAATGTATTGTTTGTCAGAGTTCCTCGGTTTGAGAACGAAGAGTGAGTGTTACCTGCCATTGTGTCAATGTTCGGTCAGATGGGACAATGGCACTTCGGTGGACGTTATACTCTATTGAAAACAGTGTAAGCCAAGCTAAGCTGCCAGTTATAGATAATCCTGTAATGTCGATGGTCCCCAGGTCCCTTCCCAGGTAAAATCCTCATTCCTGCTATGAAAATTCTCCCAGAGGGAAGATCTTGCTTGTGAGATACGAGATTGACAAATGGATGCCCCTGATGAACTTGGGCTGTGAGACTGAGTTTGTGTCCCAGTGTCACTTCTCAATAACTGTTAACTTTATAGTTAGCCCTCTCGTGCCTCATTTCACTCGCATAGGAAGTAGAGCCATCAGCAGTACGTACTGTGCAAAGTCCTGAAGGCTAAATAAGACATGGTACATGAAATGCCCAGGAGAGTGTCTAGCAAGTAAGACGCTTGGTGGGCATTGGGCATCATGGTAACTCCACAAGGAAAGTTTAGGATGCTCAAGTCTGATGATCCACATCAAGGCCCACGGTACTGAAAGATTTATCAACTTTTAATTATCACTTCAACCACCAACTGATTCAGTAACAGCTTGCCTAGCCTTCTTTTGTATCTCATGTACCCCAAGTTAGCTCCAAATTCACCTTGTGGTAGAAGATAACTTTCCATTTTTAAAATTTGATATAGAACCTTACTATGTAGCCCTAGCTGACCTAAAAAAGTACTATGTAGACCAGGCTGGCCTCAAATTCATAGAGATCCCCTGCCTCTGCCTCCCAAGGGCTGGGATGAAAGGCGTGCGCCACCAACGCCCAGCACCACCTTAAACTTTGGATCCCCTCCCTCTGCCTCCTGAGTGTTAGGATTATAAGTGTGCATCACTGTGACAATTTATGTGGTGCTGAGGGTGAAAGCCAGGGCTTTGTGTGTGCTAGGCAAGCACTGTACACGATCTATACGTATGTTATAGCTGGGGAAGATGCTGGAGGAGAACAAGTCATCCTTTCTATCAAAGAATTTTTAATTCTTAGGTGAGGAATCAAGTCAGAGTCCTGGAACACAGCCCCAGGGAAACTCCAGCCACTGTTTAGAAGAACTCATTCTTCATTTGTTGTGCACCTACTGTGTAATAGGGATTAGGATGGGTGATGAGGTGAGAGACCCAGCTCAGCATCTAGTGGGTCAGCAGGTAAACATTTCAGTGAGGAGACGCAGAGTCAGTACTAAAGGTCTTCTCCACAAGAACGAAGATCTGAGCTGTGGAGTTTTGTCATGGTTATTCTACAATTTCAACACATTTTTCCAGATGTAATCTCTTCTTTTGTGTTTGTATCTGTGAAGGTCAGTCTTGATTGACAACTTGGCTGGACATGGAATCAACTAAGAGGCATTTTTCTGGGAGGGTCTATGAGGGCACTTCCAGGCTGGATTAACTGAGGAGGGAAAAATCTTTCCCTAGAGTGGGCTGCACACTTGCAAATCTGCTCAGGTATAAAGGGATCTGAGGTAAAAGCAGTCAGTACACCTGTCTGTTTCCATTTCTGGATGTTGACGGTGTCTGTTCCGAAGTACTGCCCCGCTCTTCAGCGACAGTCATACCCCAACTCCTTTGGGCTCTAGTATGGGGATCTGTGACTCCCCAAGAGTCTTCCAAAGTTTTCCAGCTTCTTGGACTAAGTGGATCCTAGGTTCTCAGCCTCTCTAGTATGTTAGTGGTCATTGTTGAATAGTCCAGGCCCTACTGTGTAATCCAATTTAATAAATTCCATTTTATAGCATAGATTTATTCTATCAGTTCCTATACAGAACCCTAATCCTGGGTCTAAGACAAAAACAATACATGCCACACTCAGGGTCCCACTCCCTAAGACCTCGTCGCCTTTACATAGAACAATGCATTGCTTGGCAAAGCAGTGTTTGGTGTCTGACATTCAAAATACACATTTAAGTGACAAAAGTCATTAGTATGCTACAATCAAACACAATCCTAGCATTTTAACATCACAACTCCAATGCTTTATGTGTGCTTGTTCCTGTCATCTTTTCCCTCCCTGTCATGTTTTCAAGGGCAATTTTAACTGTGATGCCAATCAAATGCCACTTAATTTATGACCACATGTGTGTAGAATCAGATATTAATCATAATATCATCGCAGACTACACTCTTGTTGTTGTCCCATGCCCACAGGACGTTGTGTCCTTGTGTTCTCCATTTCAGTGCTGCAGAACTGCTTCTTATTTTTAATAAATGTTTTTAGAGTCATCACGGCTGTTGAAGGTATGAATGCCATGTCTGGGTTTTCATTTGGTGATGGGATTTACACTTCAACTTATTTCTGACCATCTAAACTTTTAGGTTGGGAACTGAGGGAGTCCAAGAAGGCAACATCTTGACTTACCTCCACACTACCATGCTTAGCCAGAGCCATGAAAACACACACGCACACGCACACGCACACGCACACGTATGTGCAAGTACACTGGAGAAGAGAGGTTGGGAACATCCCCCAAATGGGATCACACCATCGCTCTGGCCATTCTGATAGTTTTGGCTATCACGTTTACTAATTTAGATGTCACTCATGTGTACCCAGTGTCAGGGAGGATACCGTGACCCTCGCCTAAACAATTATTACCTTGAAAAACAGACTATTTTCAAGCAGTTTTAGATTGATAGAGTAATTGAGCAGGAAGCAGAGTTTCTTATTTATTTTATACCCCACCCACCATTTCCCCCTCCTTCCCTCCCTCCTATTCTCCCCTGCACCACCCCCTGAATCCACTCCTGCTCTACTTCTGTTCAGAAAGGGGCATGGGTATCAACAAACATGACATATTAAGTTGCAGTAACACTAAGCACCTCCTCATGTATTAAGACTGGACAAGGCAACCCAGCATGAAGAATAGGTTTCCAAGAGCCAGCCAAAAACATTAGGGACAGCCCCTGTTCCTACTGTGAGAAGTCCTACAAATAGGCCAAGCTACACAACTGCCACATGTATGCAGAGGGTGTAGGTCGGTCCCATGCAGGCTCCCTAGTTGTTGGTTTTCCCCTTTGAGTTTCCACGAACCAGGTCAGTCATTTCTGTGGGATTTCCTGTAATAGCCTTGGCCCATCTGGCTCCTATAATCCTTCCTCCCTCTCCTCAGCAGGAGGATATCCTGAGCTCAAGCTCAGCCTAATGTTTGGCTGTGGGTTTCAAGGCAGAGTTTCTTACAAGTCCTCAACACCAAGGTTTCAAGGTTTCCTCTGTTAAGATCATGCATTGTTGGTGTGGTGAATTTGTCATACTTGATGGATCTATATCAGTGTTATTAACCGAACCCCATAGTCTGTGTCAAGGTGGTTCAGTCTTAGCCTGGTACATTCTATATCTCTTGACAAAGGTATGTCAACATGTGTCTGTCACCTCAGAACCGAAAAGGACAAATTCACGCCCTTAAAATTCCACTGTGCTCATCAATTGGTTTTCAATAAAGGGCCAGCTCAGAAAACATACATAAAAAGGACGTTCTACAGACTGAGCAGATTATATTTAGGCGTTATATGTACGTGTGCATAGGGATATACATGGCCATATTAGTGTAACGGCCATCAATGAAAAAAGAGAGCAATGAGGGGGCGTATGACAGGTTTGGAGAGAGGAAGAGGGAAGGGAAATGATGTAATTATGTTATCTTAAAAATAAAATAATCAAGTAGATACAGAGGAAAATATTCCTTTGTGAAGTGCCCCTACATCCCCGTCTCTTGTCCAGTCCTCTCCTCCCCTCCCCTCCCCTCCCCTCCCCTCTCTTCCCCTCCCTCCTCTCCCCTCCCCTCCCCTCTCCCTCTCCTCTCCTCTCTGCTCTCCTCTCCTCTCTCTCTCTCTCTCTGCTCTCCTCCCTCCCTCCCTCCCCTCCTCCCCTCTCCTCCCCTTCCCTCCCCTCCCTTCCTCTCCCCTCCCCTCTCCTCTCTCTCCTCTCCTCTCCTCCCCTTCCCTCCCTCCCCTCCCCCTTTCCTCCCCTCCCCTCCCCTCCTCTCCTCTCCTCTCCCTCTCTCCTCCCCTCCCCTCCCCTCCCCTCTCCTCTCCTCTCCTCTCCTGGGAAGACCATAGCTCTTTCTATCACCCTTACATTGCTGTTTTCCCAGAGTGTGTTATAATTTGAATCATAAGGTTCACAGCCCTTTTAGATAAGCTTTTAGTTTTTATTTACAAATCTGCATGTAAGGCTCCTCCGTGGCCCGTAGTTCCTTTACTTTATTTAAGAATAACAACTCACTGGAGAGCTCGACCACAGTAGGTTTGAATATTACTTACTCCCATCTCAGTTTCTTCTATGTCTTGGTAATTTTGAATAAATCTGCTGCAAACACATGGGCAGTGGTGTCATGCGTAGACTAAGTTTTCAACTTAATAAATATCAAATGTGATTCCTGGATTACATGCTGAAATTTTTGCTTTTTCATGTTTTCTTTCTCCAAAAATGATTAGATAAAGTTATATTTTTTAACTTTTTTTTTTGTTTTTAAATAGAGTCTCACTCTGTAGCCCAGGTTTTCTTAAAACTCAAAACTCAGGCTAGCCTTGAACTCATTAGCAATCCTTCTGTTCTAGCCTTCCAAGTGCTTAGAATTCAGGCATGAGCCACCATGCCCATCCAATAGACATTATTTATTCTAAAAGTTTGGTGTGTGTGTGTGTGTGTGTGTGTGTGTGTGTGCGCGCGCGCGCGCGCGCACGTGCGCGCGCAAGCATGCATGCGTGTATAAATCAGAGGGAAACTTCCAAGACCCCATTCCCTTCTTCTATAGTAACTTCTAAGGCTTGCACTCAGGTCATTGGGCTTGTATGGCAATCACTTTTATCCACTGACCTCTCTCGCCAGCATGGTATCTACTTTGAAAATTCCCTGTACTGTTACGGGAGAACAGTCGTACCTGGAATACTTTGAAGGCTAGCAGGAAGACAGCTGGGTATGGTGGTGCATACTGTAATTCTGGTTCTCCGGAGATGGGAGCAAGAACAGTGTGAACGTTCAGACTCATTTCTACCCGATGAGGTTCTGTGTCAGAAAAATCAGAGGAGAGTGGTCATGACAGGGCGGCACCTGGCTACGAGTTTCAATTCCTGTTTCTCTGAAGAAGTAAAGGAGGAGGCCATCCTGCGTGTGTTTCTGCATGGCTGTCCTGACAGTTCTTGTACAAACTGTCTGGGACCAGGTTAAATCAATGAGCTTTGCTTGAGAAGCCCGTGAGCTTCAAACTTACTCTGTAGATAAAGACAAGCCTTTATTGCACACGAAAAACAAATTGTTAGTACTCAGGCATCTGCACTGGCCTGACTTGGAGTTCTGACGGGATTCGCCCTCAGCTGCAGCCAGTAAGAGCACCACCTGTGCACATTCACTGTGTTCCATTTTAAAAGGGCCCTGCCACCTCCTATCCTTCTCTTTCTCTTTCTCTCTCTCTCTCTCTGCCTCTTTTTCCTCTTTCCTACTATTCCTGTCCTCAGAGACCAGTCTCCTCCTTCCCCCTTTTATAATCCTTTCCCCTTAATTAAAAACAAACAAAAAACAAAACCCTCCGCTTGAACTCTGTTTCATGGTGTCTTTCTCTCTTGAGCCACCTTTTTAAAATTACAATACAAATGACAATTCATAAGTTACCAAATGGGTCATATAGAACTTAAATATGTGTGGCTCATTTGTCATAGTTCTTGGTTAATTTTAGACAGAAGAAAACAATCAGTATTTTCATAATTTGCCTTTAGCCACCATCAATGTTTTGCCAGAATTTAGAAATATCCATCTCTCTCTGAGTTAGCTTCAGCAGTAAACTTGATGTACCCCAGAGTTATTTGAGAAAATCTCAATTGAGATATCGCCTCAATAAGCTTGGCCTGTGAGAATATCTGTAGGGTATTGTCCTGATTGCTAATCCATGTAGGGGAGCCCAGCTCACTGTGAGTGGTACCATCCCTAGGCAGGGGGTCCCGAGCTGTATGAGAAAGCTAGCTGAGAAGAAGTCAGGGACCAAGCCACTAAACAGCTTTTATTCCTTGTTCTTGACAATGTTTCTGCTTTAATTCCAGCCCTGGCCTCCCTTAACAATAGGCTGTAATATTAAATAAGCCCTTTCCTCCCCAAAGTTCCTTTTGGTCATGGTGTTTATCACAGTTACAGAGAAGCAAACTAAGCCATCATCCTTCTGTATTTTACTTAGATGTTTTCAGGAACTCTCTCATATATCAGATTTTTGCTATTCACAATTGTTGTCTATTACTGAATATATCGGAGTGAATTACGCTCATGGATGTTTTCTGCTGTGGGCTAATGATTGACTTCACAGTGGATATCACGAGTCTGAAGCTTGTTGATGCTCAGTTAAGGGTGTGCGGCAGACAGCTTCCTCTTCCTTCCTTTTCATAAGATCTAATACAAATGACACAGAGAGAGAGAGAGAGAGAGAGAGAGAGAGAGAGAGAGAGAGAGAGAGAGAGAGAGACAGACAGACAGACAGACAGACAGACACAGAAAGAGAGAGAAAGAGAAAGAGAGAGGAGAGCTTGGAACAGACAGATGCAGAATAAGGTATAAGCTTTTCCTATCTCTTAATAAGTTTCTCTTAAGTACCAAATCTGTTCTGGTTTGGATACAGTTTGAGTTTGTACCCCAAAGATTCATGCTTTGGCAGCTTGGTTCCCATTTTCATGGTGTGTGCGGTGAGGTCTCTAGACATGAAGACTAGTGGAAGGCAGTGAGGTCATTCATTGGGGTGGAGTCCTCAGATGCAGCTGACGTGATTCTGAAGGGACTCCAGGTACTGAGAGAGAGAGAGAGAGAGAGAGAGAGAGAGAGAGAGAGAGAGAGAGAGAGAGAGAGACAGAGAGAGAAAGAAAGAGAGAGAGAGAGAGAGAGAGAGAGAGAAGAGAGAGAGGAGAGAGATGCTGTGAACTTTCTTGCCCTTTTACTTGACCTTCTCTAATTCCTGATGTTTCCACGTCACCTTTTTTTCCCTCTTCAGCTCTCTCTGTCTTGCCATGTCGTTTGTTACTTTTGCCCACAGTCTGGCTACTGTGATACTGTTTTCTTGGAAGTCCTTACCAGAGCTG
The DNA here is from genome assembly GCF_003668045.3 of Cricetulus griseus. Taxonomy (NCBI): domain Eukaryota; kingdom Metazoa; phylum Chordata; class Mammalia; order Rodentia; family Cricetidae; genus Cricetulus; species Cricetulus griseus. The sequence continues at coordinate 26,057,789 of NC_048603.1, forward strand.
AGTGGAGTCTGGTAGAGCTGTGGGCTAAAGAAAACCCAGTTCTACATACCAGCCTCAGGCATTTCATTATAGCACTAGAAAGCACAGCCATATAAAGTTCTCCTTTGAGGGCTCAAGGCGGGGGCGATGCATAGATCTCCCCGGGAAGGGGAAATAGAGGAGATCTCCTGGGTGGACTGGGGGCAGGCGGGCGTGGGAACCTGAGGGATCAGTTGGGGGTAGGCAGGAGGGGACAGTGCTGAGAGAGATGACAGGAAAGGGTGGGAGGCTACAGAGTTGGGCAGAATCCGGATGCAAGAGAAACTCCCACCAGTTTACAAGGGTGACCCCAGCTAAGACTCCTGGCAGCAGGGGCTGCTTAGCCTGAACTGGCCATCTGCGGTGATCGGATTGGTGACTTACTCGGTTGTCATGGGAGAGCCTTCAATCTGTGACTGACAGAGGCAGACCCAGAGTCTCAGGGCCAAAGATGGGAGACCTTCCCCTTTCTGAGTGATTACAGAGAAGGGTGGATGGGGAGGGGGGAGGGGAGGATGGAGGGGGATTGCGGTCTGGATGTAAATGATGCTGATGATACCATTCTCCTTTTGCTCAGGACAGAAAAAAGCCAAGGCTCTCCAGAGTTAGCATGGAGAAATGGAGTTTAATGTGTACATGAATACTCTTGTTTGGCTCCTTAGCTCAAATCAGCCAAGTCCTTCTATACCCACTGGAGCAGCGGAAGAGAGATTTCGTATGACCTGTTTCATCACCCCCTCCACGGAAAGAAACTGGAGAACTTGCAGATAAATATTCTTATTACAAAACTTGCCTGGCGGTGGCGGCGCACGCCTTTAATCCCAGCACTCGGGAGGCAGAGGCAGGTGGATGTCTGTGAGTTCGAGACCAGCCTGGTCTACTGAGCGAGTGCCAGGACAGCCTCCAAAGCTACACAGAGAAACCCTGTCTCGGAAAAAGAAGAAGAAGAAAAAAACACCACAAAACTTTTGGATTATTCTTAGAAGTGAGATTCATGAATTAAAAAGGGAATGCATTCTATTTATTTGTTTATTTATTTAATATTTAATTATTTATTTATTTGAGACAAGATCTCACTCTGTGGCCCTGATCAGGCTGGCCTCGAACTCATAGAAGTCTACATGCTCTGCCTCCTGACTGCTGGGATTAGGTGAGCAACACCACATCTGGCCAAAAACTGCATCTTGGCATGGTGCCCCATTGGTTTTCAAAAGATCCGCTGCTGTGTAAACTTCCGTCAACCATGAATTAGCCAAACTGTGTAAATACCTAGGCAAGTATGTTTAGCTTAATTGTTTCTTGGTAATAAACTGACTGAGAGAGAGAGAGAGAGAGAGAGAGAGAGAGAGAGAGAGAGAGAGAGAGAGAGGGTTGATTATTTCCTGGTAGAGAGTTCTAAGTCCAGACTCCGAGCACTGGGCATTAGCGCCCTTGTTGGCCGGTAGAGGTTGGCTGCACTGGCTATGGTTCCATTGGGCAAGCACGAAATCACTGACTTTGTTTAAATCTAACTGCAATTTATCTGAAGGAGCAGTGCTGAAAGGTGACATTTGTCTTGGTGAGTCCCCCATTCATTTCCAGAGCCGGAGTTCATCAGTCAGGCAGCACAAGTGCACGATACATGGAGATGAATATTTATTACGGATGACAGAGCGTCCCCCTGGCAGCATAATACACTTCCCTCGCTTGAAACGGGAAACGGGACAGATTGGGCACAGACCGTCTGTGCAGTGGACCGGCCTTACGCCTCCTTTCCGGAGCACTTGGTGACTCTGCTGTTCCTATTCAGGGAAGACCTACATAGCGCCCCTGTCTAATCTGGCTTTACAGAGTCATGGCTCTTTACATTTAATGAGGCAAACAATTGCTATTTCCAAAAAACACTTGCTTATGGTTGATGAAGGAAACCAGTTACACATCTGGATTCAGCCGAAGTTTTTGATCACACTGGTTGTGGGAATACAGTCAGTTGTTTGAGTCTTTTTAAGTTAACGCGTAAAGAAAACAGATTGGGCCTGTTCACAGTGTCAGTGCTCTAGAAAAGACGAGAAGACAAAGCATACATTTCCAGCATCAATCTGTCATGGCGTTGAGTGCTTCATTCTCTGGAAACTCAGGATCACAGACAGTGAAACGACGGGAAAAAATATACTCCAAGCATCATGTTTTCTTTTTAATTTAAAAGTCATTCTTCTTCCCAGGAGAGCATAGTAGACAAATCACGGGAAAAATATCTTCCTGGTGCCCATTAAACTACCTTTTGTTTTCTCTCGTTGACCGATGGGACTCTTTCTCATTAAAGTTGTATGGATCCCTTTTCCTTTCCCCCCACTGTTTATTTATACATGAAAAATAAATGATCCAAAGACTCAGGACCCAGGCTCCTACAGCCACTGAAAACCTTCGAGCATGGGCATTTCTTTTCAGACCCCTCAGGATTTTCGGGGCGTATCTAACAGTGGATTCAAGCAGGTCACTCTGTGGGCAAGGTGGGGCATCTGAGTCAAAGGACGGTTACAACAAGCCTTGCTTTATTGGACAAAGAAGAATAACTGTGTTAGTCAGTGTCTGGACACATGTCTGTCCCTTTACGTTCTGAATGGCAGTCACTGGAGAGTGGCTGGCCTGGGGAGACTGAAAGCAAAAGCATGGTCTTTGAGGAAGATTAACCTTAACTTGACCTCCAAGGCTGATGGCTGAATGATTATTAGAGAGGGGATATGCATATCTGAATTGCATTCTATCTCTATTACAGTCTAACTGCATTAGTAAAATTGCAGTTTGATAATTCATCAACAGGAAAATGTGTCCACTTATCTCAGGCTGTGCAAACAATCATTGATTCAGCCCCTCATAGCTCCTCTTGCCAAATTATCATGGGCAGAAGGACAGAGCATTAAATTAGGGTTGATCCCAATTTTATTTTCTCTCTCCCCCTTTCTCTCTCCCTCCCTTCCTATGAAGTATGATTTTTGCACTGTTGCAAAATGTGGTGTAGTTTCTGGCTGACTACCCTCTGTTGTTCTCAGACAAGTTATCTGAGGTCTTTGGGGGCCTGCTTTCTCTTCCACACAAAATAACGAAGTCTTTTTAATTTGCAGACTTGTGAGGAAGCATCAAATCCAAGGTATGTTGTAGGGCACAGTGTGCTTGTAGGCGCATAAAGATTTAGGTCTCTCTTGGGCTATAATGGCAACTGGTATATCCAGAGTGGATTCACTGTGTACTGGGTTCAAGAGCTCCAAGGAGGAGTAGAATACATTCCCCGTGTTTTTCCATCTTTTTGAAGAGATGGTCTTTAAAACATGAAACTGAGGAGGGGGGTTGCTTTTGAGAATAATATTTTATAAAAGCAGAAGGGCAGGGTGCTGGGATCGAGATGGATGACAAATGGCAGCTGTGGGTTCTGTTTGGGTCCAGGCATCACTGGATCTGATTGTCTAGGTTGTTTTGTTTTGTTTTGTTTTTCTATTCACCTCTAAATCTTGAGCTTTTTTATTCCTTACAACCGGGTAAGTCCAGTTTGCCTCAAGGACTGTGAAGGTTGCTGTTGCCATCTGTAATGCAACTTTTCCATGTAGCTGTTACTGAGGACCAGAGGTGAAGCTGAGGAGACAGAGAGGGCATGTGTCCTTTGTTTGTCATTTTTGTTGGTGACATGGTTCACAGAGATGAACTGGATGCTGGGATAAGATGTTTTTGCATCACCCACTCACTTGGTCCCTGAGCCTGTGCTCTCACTGTCTATTTAGCTCACAGTTACTCAAACTCTGTAAACTCTGATTTTTTTGTTTGGAAAATGGGAGAAACAAGAGCAAAAAAGCTCCTGGAGTTGCTGGGTGGACAGTGAACCACGTTAGCTAGCACCCACCTCCTGCACCCAAGGAACACTTAGCAAATGCAGGTCACTCTTTTTTTGTCTAGGTCTTGAGGAAATTGGTAGTGGAAAGGAAGAAAAATCTACCATCTTTCTCTCTGGCTGCCACATAGAGAGAAATATGCTTTATTTTTTTTTTACTTATAAAGAGTGAAATGAGGAAGAGGTATTCTAGCTGTCACACCAGCTGCTACAGATGACAGTCCCTGCAGGTGTTCTGTGGTCTAGGAAAACTTCTTTCTAGGTGTACAGTGTGTTTCTCACCCATGCTGCTTGCTCAGTGAAGATTTGTGTGGGGATGCTCTGACGATTTGATCACTCCAAAAGCCAGCTGATAGATGGGCCATTTTAACACATTGTTCATAAACTTGAAGGCTGAAAATGGGCACGAAATTCTGAATTGACTGTTTATTTTAAAATTATTATTTTCTTGACAATATTATTTTTATTGATACTCATCTTTGTATTCATATATGAGCACAGCATGATACTTTAATATACACAAAATGTGAAATGATCAACTTAAGTTAATTAACACATTCAACACTCTGGTGGTTTGAATGAGAAGGGCCCCCATAGGCTCATAGATTTGAATGCTTGGCCACCAGGGAGTGGGATTATTTGAAAGGATTAGGAAGTATGGCCTTGTTGGAGGAAGTGTGGAGTTGGGCTTTAAGGTTTTCTTTTTTGCTTCTGTTTTTGTTTTGTTTCTTTGTTTTGGTTTTTAAGACAAGGTGTTTCTGTGTATAGCCCTAGCTGCTCTGGAACTAACTCTGTAGACCAGATCTGTCTGCCACAGCCCAGCAAGGGCTTTAAAGTTTTCAAAAGCCCAAACCAGGCCTCTGGCTCTCTTTCTGCTGCCTGTGGATTCAGATGTAAAACTCTCAACTACTCCAGCACCATGTCTGTCTTCGTGCTGCCATAAACTACCCACCCTGTGATGCTAATGGACTAAACCTCTGAAACTATAAGAAAGCCCCAATTAAATGTTTTCTTCTTATAAGAATTGTTGTAGTATCTCTTCACAGCAATAGCGGCCAAGACAATAACCTAGCTTATCTCTAATTTTGAACTGTGAAATAATTTAAATTTATGTTCTGAAAAATATAATATTGCCGAGCAGTAGTGGCCCACACCTTTAATACCAGCACTCAGGAGGCAGAGGCAGGAGGATCTTGGTGAATTTGAGGCCAGCCGGTCTACAGAGGGTCTACAGAGTGAGTTCCAGGACTGCCAGGACAATAGAGAGAAACGTTGTCTTGAAAAACCAAAGAAAAGAAAAAGAAAAAAAGGCAAATATAATAAATACCAATAGACTCTTATCTACTGTAGCTACCCTGCTACTCATTAGTTTCAAAATATATTTTCCTAATTTGTCTGAGACATTTTATGCATCAACCACTCATTATTTCCTTACTGCCCTTGGGTCTCCGTAACAGCCACTCTGCTCTCTGTTTCTGTGAATTCCATGTTTCTTAGATTCTAAATGTAAGTGAAATCAGGCAGTGATATTTGTCTTTCTCTGCCTGACTCATTTAACTTAGTGTCCTTTAGGTTCACTGGTATTGTTGAAAATGGTGGGTGTGTTTTCCATTTTAGGCTGGATAGTATTCCATCATATATATTATTGTAATCATGTAATTCAGTATAGTGTGTGTGTGTGTGTGTGTTGATCAATCTCTGTAGGCATATCTCACATTTCCTATAGCTCTTTATCCTATGATATATATATATATATATGTATATATATATATATATATATATATATATATATATATATATATGCACCTATATTCAGATACCCATGGAGGCCAAGAGAACATCAGGTCTCTTGGAGCTGGAGTTACAGGTAGTTGCCAGTCACTCTATGTGGACACTGGAGACCAAAGTTGCCTCTTCTATAAGAGTAGCAGGCATTTTTAGCTTTAACTGAAAAGCCCTTAATTTTATGTTTTGGAGAACCTCCATGCTGTTTTCCATAAGAACTCTACCAATTTCAGCTCTGTCTGAGACATCTAAGAGCTTTTCTTTCTTCTCATTTTACCCACACTTACCTTTCATCTTGTTGAATAAATACGTTCTCCAAATGAGAGGTGATGGCCCATTGTAGTTGTACATTTTCTGGCTATTAATGTATTTGTCAGTTTTCTTATTTTAATTCTCAAGGAGAAGCAACTGAATGAAGGAAATCCTTATTTTGGTTCAGGGTTTGAAGGTACAGTTCACCATGGTGGAGACGACATGGCTGCAGGATTGTCATAGTTGCTTTTTGTTGCTATGAAGAGACACCACGACCAAGGAAACTTATAAAGGAAAGCATTTAGTTGGGGGGCTTGCTTAAAGTTTCAAAGGGTGAGTCCATGACCTTCACACTGAGGAGCATGGTAACAGGAAGGCAAGCATGATGCTAGAGAAGTCACTGATAACTCAATCTGACCCCATAAACATGAGAGAGAGAGAGAGAGAGAGAGAGAGAGAGAGAGAGAGAGAGAGAGAGAGAGAGAGACTGAGAATACTGTGAACTTTTGAAACCTCGAAGTCCACCCCCAGTAACACACCTCCTCCAGCAAGACCGCACCCTCTAATCTTTCTCAAACAGTTCTACCAACTGAGGACCAAGCATTCAAACATATGTCTTGGTAGGCCAGGAAGCAGAGAGAGAGAGCAATTAGCTAGAGGCCAGCATGGCTAAAATCCATAAGACCTTCTCCCCGTTTCCAACCCAAATCTCTCAGTGATAACACACCCTTCCAGGCTCTATAACCTTTAGGATCGGGCAAACATTTCATACTTACCTCACGATAATTAGTAATACTGATCACTTTTATAGAAACTTACTGGAAATTTGTATTCTCTAGGGAAATTTTCTTTCGGGTCCTTTCCTCTTTTTTTAATGGGCGTTTGCTATACTTCTGAGTTGAGCTCCTGATGATGTGGTTAGTAACCATTTACAGATATCAGATGAGTAAATGTTTTCTAGCATTCTGAGATGACTCTTTATTCTGAAAATAGTTCTCTTTGTTATATAGATGATTTTGGCTTGACACCATTCCCTCTGTTTAATTAGCCCAGGGAGCCTCAATCCTACACAAAGAACTACAGGCAACTAAAGGATGCCGAGAATGGGAGAAATAATCTTTTCCAGGGCAGAACAGAGCAGTTGGTTATCCAATACTAAATGGAAGTATATAAGCAAGTAATATCATACAAACTAAGCATGCTTCATTTATGTATTTAGGAATATATATATATATATATATATATATATATATATATATATATTCAACAATTAATGTAAAAGAGGCAATTAATTTGAAAGAGAACAAGAAAGGGTATATGACAGCATTTGGAAGGAGGAATAAGAAAGGGAAATTATGCAATAATAATCTCAAAAATAAAATACACAATTAAAAATTTAAAAAAAAGGCCCACACCTTTAATCCCAGCACTTGGGAGACAGAGGGAGGAGGATCTCTGTGAGTGCGAGGCCAGCCTGGCCTACAGAGCAAGTCCCAGGACAGCCTCCAAAGCAATACAAAGAAACCCTGCTTCAAAAATCAAAAAAAATTAAAACATGTTTATTTTTATGTGTATAGGCGGTCTGCCTGCACATATGTCTTATATATACCTGGTATCTACAGAGACCAGAAGAGGGCATTTGATCTTTTGGGACTGGATTTACAGACAGTTGATTGACACCATCGAGATGCTACAAATCAAACGTGGGTCCTCTGGAAGAGGGGCCAGTGCTCTTGAACTCTGAGCCATCTCTCCAGCCTTTGCTCACTTTTTAAGCTAACCTGTGCCTTCAGGGTCATACCACGAGAGTCACCGGATAGGCCTCTGACAAGCAGCTGGGCCCCTGTGCTTTCTTCCATGATTTCTGCAGCATTAGATGGTATCAGGGTGTCTGTAGTCCAGTTGAACTTTTGTAAGTGACATGCAGCAAGAACCACTTTCATTCTTTTACGTGCAGTTACCCATTTCCCCTAAAGGTATTTATTGTTTGTTTTCGGCACATTTGTCAACAATCAAACCGTGATAGAAAATAACTGAAGACGTGGTGCCCATCACAAACCAATACTCCTACAACATAACCCCTGTGCTATTGCTCAGGGAACACTGAAGGGGGGGGGGGATGGAATTGTAAGAGTTAGAGGACCACGGTATTTGTTGCGCGATAATTATTCTAGACACGACAAGGAAGATACATCCATGAAATCTCAATGATAAGGTTTCCTACAAAGACTCACACAGTGACCACAGCAGTTGATTTGCCATTGTGAATGGGGAAAAATGTCACGAGGTTGTTCATCTAGATGAAGAGCTAAAGGCAATGATTTCTGAGAAAGAAGGACCCAGGTTTCACCAGGGATGGGCCCCTTTGTTGGTTATCCAATATCAACTGATCTGCTCTAAAAACACATACACAAGCAACTCTAAATGAACTCAGTAGCTATATTTATATGTATGCTGATATGTAACAACAATAAAGAAAAGTAGGGGAAAACAAAGACAAAATCTAAACCTAATTGGTTGCTATAGTGACTAATCTAAGCTACAAGCCAGCAGGTGTCTCGCTTTTAGCCAGTAGACCACTTGCAGCCGTTATGTAACCATAAATGAGAGTCGAAGGAAGTTATAAAACACTGGTTTAGGGTAGTGAGAAAATGGTGTTGCTGCAGTACAGCTGGCATGGCTTGCCTTCATGCTTGCTGTTACTCGAGAAAATCATCCGTAAATATTAGCTCATCTTCTGCAGGTCAAGCCTCTGTACTCACGGCCAGTGCGGTGTTACTGAAAAGCACCCTTAGCACCCACCTCCCTTTCCACTGCTGTCTGCCCTGCACCTTTGCTCTGGTCACATCAAATGCTGGTAGCCATGGGAACAGCCCATGTTTTCTACCCATGGTCACGCTGTCCATGAAGGGGATGTCCTTACAGTTTGGCCGTTGGCTTTGCTTCTTTCAGCCTCTCTCTCTTCGCCTTTGACATTCTTCACGGCGGAGACACATTTCACTCTGCTCAGGAGGAGTAAGTGGCACTCCCGGGATGATTAGCTGCCATATTCTATATGCCACCATGTCATAGAGAAGCCCCGCTAGTCATCACCTACGGCCCACAAGAGGGGTCACGTGCTTACTTGACCTATGAAAGGACGAGTGTAGTGACATTGGGTTTGCCTACAATCATGCAATTACAAGTGGAGCTGAGCCTGGGCTTCAGGCCTGGGAGACTCCTCAGTGCAGAAGAGTTGCAGTTTTATTGTCACTGTCTTCCTCACCGACGAGCACTAGGTGGAAGTGACTTTAAAACTTAGACTTTGTTTCCTTCTCCTTGTAGTACGGAGACCCTATGGTGCCAGGCACAAAAGAGGTACTGGAGGAGTTGGTTGAGCAGCTGAAAGATTAGCTGTGGCCATGAAGGAGTGATGACAACATAAAGAAGCAGAGACACTGAGCAGGGGAGCCAGTGTGCTCTCATCTGCAGAGTCACACGGTAGACCTGGGAGCCTTCAGGAAGACCTGGCTTCCGTGGTGAATGAACAGAAATCACAAGGAGAACTGAAGCCATCAAAAGGCTGTGTTGTTTAATAGGGACACAGAGGAGACGGACTGAAGGTCTCAGAGCTGGGAACTCTTCCTGCCTCGGGTCACCATCTTTCTTTCATGCAGGCTTTGCCCTTCCAGCAGCTCATTTTCTTCATTCACAGATAATGTCTAGGAAACCGGAAGCCACAGCTAGAAATGCCAATACAGTTCCGTTGCTGCTCTGGGGCGATATCAGCAACCCTGTGTGAGCCATCAGCACCAATGTCTGTCTAGCGATTTCTCCTTTTTAAGAGAGCGAAGGTAAGTAAACGGTAGCCTATGTTAATTCACCCTGTGATCTTAGGTGAACTACTTAACTTTACTGGTCATCAGATTATTTTTCTGCTACATGGAAGTTCTGGGCTTAGTGACTATCCCTCAAGGTCAATTCTGTCTACTGTGTCTGATAGGAACATGAAAACTTAGTTTCCCAGTCTCTCTAGCAGATGGATGCAGCTGTGTGACTAACTTGGGGCCAATGTACTTGGCTCTCAGCAGATGGATCGTGTGGCAGTTTGGGGAACCCTCAGGAAGACTCAGACCCCATGCAATCTCTATTCCTTCTATCCCAAACCAGGAATGTTCAGGCTGCCATCTTGGGTAATGACATAGTGGCCAGAGACAACACGGAGCCCAATTCTCTGGCAGGATGAAATGACATTACGGCTTATTTTTAGAGTTTTTACTCCTCATAGCTCAATCACTTTTTACCGTATTAGCTCTTTCCTAAATGTCTCTAACAATATCACCATCTGAGGACATTATGTAAAAGAGATTCCCAGGCCCTCCCTAAAAGATTCCCAGTAAGTAGGTGGAGGGTAGTGCCCGGGACCTGTATCCTTAACAAGTACCCAGAGGTGGTTTTTGTGACTATGTAAGTTCAAGAGACAATGGGACAGATAACATCAATTGTCCTCCACCTTTTTAAAGCAGGAAGGGGACGTGTTTGTTTACTTGGGTGTGTGTTTATGTTTTTGTGGTTTGCTTACTTTTAAAACCACTTCCAACCCAGACGGCAGCAATATGTAAAGTGTTAGGGGAAGCCAGGGTGTGGGGACGGAGAGAATTCCGGGGTAGCTACCTGCTGAGGTTCAGGTGGAGGATGAAGTCTGGGAGCCAAGTCAAGGAGCCAGAGAGGAGGAGAGAAATCCCACTTAACCTTGGTGAACAACAAGGTTTAGGGTGCGGGAAGAATGTGAATAATTGCTGGGCCTCTGGGTTAGGCGTGGGGTGGAGGGTTGCGCTTGTCAAGCAGTGTACGAGACCAGGAAGAACATGTAGGCAGGAAGATGCAGGCACAGGGTAGAGATGCACCTTACTGAGACGACAGCGGCAAAGCTGTCCAGATCCGTGTTTAAGTTGCAGAACCTTTTGGAGTGTCTGTTTTATGGGTGACGGTAAACACTTCAGGCAGTAAGGGTGTTTCCCATTCATTGTTTTTAATTAGAGCTAGGCCACTGAGTCTAATTTTTGAGGTTATAATATAGCTACAATGTTTCCCCTTCCCTTTCATCCTTCCAAACCATACTCTACAGTCTCCTTCACTTTCCTGCAGACTTATCTTTTCACTAATTATTATTGCACGCTTGAGCACGCACACACACACACACACACACACACACACACAGTGTGCATTTACCTAAATATAAACTGTTCAGTCTATATAATGTTCCTGTATGGGATTTTTCAGGGCTGATTGTTTGGCATTAGACACCCAGTTCTTCCCAGCTCTTCCTCAGTTGCCTGTAGTTCTGCATGCAGGGTTGAGAAGTCATGGGTTTCCTCTCTGTCCACTTTAGCATCCCCATTGAGGTTATCCTTCTCCAGCTCACAGTTGGGAATCTTGGTGAGACTTTATGGATGTAGCTTCCAATACCCCTAGGAGACAGAACTGAGTGGACATTTTCTAATTCTCTGTGTGGTTCTTTTGTTTCCCTACCATGAAGACAGATGAAGGAACCCATCTTTAGAAGAGTTTTCATTCATTCATTCATTCATTCATTCATTCATTCATTCGCTATCAAAGAATATACTCTCTAATGTGTGCTAAGATCTGAGGCTAATACATGAAAAGCTGACATGATTCTTGCCTTTAGGAGGTTTGAAAGTTATAATAAAGTGATAAAATAAACGGAAGCAATGAAAATCAGAATTAGCAGATGTCCTATCAAGGAGCCACCTTGGAAAGTGTATAACTCAGTCTGCAAAGGGTTTAAGGGAAAAGGCCACATGCTATGGACTTGGCGGTCTCTCTTCTTCATGGTAGCTTCTGGTACATCACAGAGGCAGCTTCCTCATCTGCAAAACGGAGTGACAGTCTCTGCCACACCTCACACAGTTGTGCATTCAGGATACACGATTGTAATAACAAGCCACATCCTTGTGTCAGTGGCTTAAGAGAATGACATTTATTTCTTATTCACGGTCTTCGTTGGGTGCAGCTATCTATACTTCTTCTTTGTGTTCTCTCAGAAAGGACACCATGGCCACTGGCGTTCCGTGCTACAAGGAAAGGAGAATTGGCAAAACCATGTGTTATTTGTCGTTCTTTCTTGGATGTGGCAGAGTGCTCTGTTCACATTCTACAGGCCCACGGATGTGGCATGATCTTGCGTACTGGTGGGTGGAGCTCTCTCTCTCTCTCTGTCCACTGCGTGGCACCAAAAAAGCATGACAGGGAGAGGCAGTTAATATTTTAAAACACCAATTAAATTATGGGGCAGTACACCTATGGTGGTAGCAAGTGGTATGCAAAATAACAATACACAGATGCAAGGATTACTTTCGGTATTGCTGAAGAGTTGCATGACATAAGACTAATAAACAGAGCAAGAAAACGTTCTCTGACATATAGTCATATTCTCCTTGAGACGTTACTTCAGGTTTAAACAGCAAAGGCGGATCTCAGCTCTCATCTGCCACCAAGGTTACTGGGAGGAGGGTTTACCTCCTCCACACAGAAGAAAAGCAAACCTTTCCCCGAAAGGTCTGACTTGAAAGGCACCCAGGTCACGTGTGCCTCCTTCACCTTTGATGAGGGGGATTGGCTTTAGCAACATGACTCTGTGCCCTCTGACCACTTTGTTAAAGTCCTCAGGGGGTTCAGAGCCCAGTTAGTCCTCATTGGATTAGTCACCCATCTGAGGGTGATCGTGAGAGGTTCAGTCTTTTCATGGAGTTCCAGATTTCCTGCATGTTTTATGTTAAGGATTTGTTGGATTTAAATTTTTCTTTGACTGATGAATCTATTTCCTCCGAGTTATCTTCAAGGCCTGAAATTCTCTCTCCCATCTCTTGTATTCTGTTGTTTATGCTTGGATTTGCGGTTCTTGATCATTTACTCAGAATTTCCATTTCCAGAATTCCTGGTTTGTGTTTTCTTTATTGCCTCTATTTCAGATTTCACACTTTGGATCGTTTCCTTCACTTGTTTGATTGCCTTCTCTTGGTTTTCTCTAAGGGGTTTGTTGATGTCTAAGCATCTCTTCCTCTAATCGGCATAGCTGGAGCTTGTACGTCAGGAATTCTATCTTTCTCCAATTGGTATAGTTGGGGGCTGTGGCTCTGTTGACTGCTCTGTCAGGCGGAAGTAGAGCAGAGCTTCCGGTGAACGCTCCTCCTGGTGGAAGTGAGCCCAAAGCTCGCGTGGTCACTGTGGAGCTACAGCTCTGGTGGACCCTCTTCCTGTTGGAGGTGTAGATGAGGCTGAGGGTCCAGTGGTCAATGCAGGTTATCTCCAACCTTGAAATGGCAGTGGGTGTTGGCTGGGACACAGGCGCTCTTTCCCAGAGGGATGTTTGGTGATCGTTTCTGGAAGCTACCGCTGGAAACGGTGGCTGCTGTCCTTTCACCAGGTGATCACTGCTTGCCCCTGGACCCCAGGCTCAGGGCCTGAAGCCCCAGCCTCCCTCTGAGGCTGCTTCTTGCATCCAGTCTGGGATTCCAGCCTCTCACTGTTGCTGCTCCGGGCCTGAAGCTTGAACCTACCTCTGATGCTGCTTCCAGGCTGGGTTTCGGGCCCCTCACTGAGGCTGGCTGCTCAGGGGCCGAAGGGCTGGTCTCCCTTTGCTGCTGCTGCTCCAGGCCTGAAACTTAAACCTACTTTTGACGATGCTCTTGGGTCTGAGGCTAGTGGTTTCCTTGACGATGCTCTGGTAAGCGTAGCTAAAGAATGAAAATAACTTATGCTGTGTCTGGGTTACCTCACTCAGGATGGTTTCTTCTAGTTCCATTCATTTGCCTGTGATTTTCAAGATTCTATTGTTTTTTTTTTTTCTGCTGAGTAGTACTCCATTGTGCAAATGTACCACATTTTCTCTATCCATTCTAAAGTTGAAGGGCATCTAGGTTGCTTCCAGGTTCTAGATATTACAAATAATGCTGCTATGAACATAGTTGAACAGATATCCTTGTTGTATGAATGTGCATCCTTTGGGTATATGCCTAAGAGTGGAATTGCTGGATCTTGTGGTAGACTCATTCCCATTTTCCTGAGGAATCACCATGCTGATTTCCAAAGTGGTGTACAAGTTGGCACTCCCATCAGCAGTGGAGAAGTGTTCCCCTTTCTCCACATCCTCTCCAGCATAAACTGTCTTTTTTTTTTTTTTTTTTTTTTTTTTTTTTTTTTTTTTGTCATTCTGACAGGAGCAAGATGGTATCTCAGAGTTGTTTTGATTTGCATTTCCCTGATGGCTAAGGATGTTGAGCAATTTCTTAAGTGTCTTTCAGCCATTTTAGATTCCTCTTTTGAGAACTCTCTATTAAGTTCTACACCTAACTTTTTAATTTGGTGTTTTGGTGACTAGCTTTGTGAGTTCTTTGTATATTTTGGAAATCAACCTTCTGTCAGATGTGGGGTTGGTGAAGATCTTTTCACATTCTGTGGGTTGCTGTTTTGTCTTGCTGACTGTGTCATTTGCCTTACAAAAGCTTCTCAGTTTCAGGAGGTCCCATTTATTAATTGTTGATCTCAGTGTCTGTGCTACTGGTGTTATGTTCAGGAAGCGGTCTCCTGTACCGATTCATTCAAGGGTATTTCCCACTTTCCCTTCTAAGAGGTTCAGTGTGTCTGGATTTATGTTGAGGTCTTTGATCCACTTGGACGTAAGTTTTGTGCCTGGGGATAGACTTGGATCTATCTGCAGTCTTCTACATGTCAGCATCCAGTTATGCCAGCACCTTTTGTTGAAGATGCTTTCTTTTTTCCATTGTATAATTTTAGCTTCTTTGTTCATAGGTGTGTGGATTAATATCAGGGTCTTCAATTCAATTCCATTGGTCTAAGTGGATATTAGACACAGAGTAAAGGACTACCAGCCTACAATCCACACTACCAGAGAATCTAGGAAACAAGGAGGACCCTAAGAGAGACATACATGGTCCCCAGGAGAAGGGGAAAGGGACAAGATCTCCTGAGCAAATTTGGAGCACAGGGGTAGTGGGGAGGGAAGTAGGAGAGAGAGGAGGGGAGAAGCAGGAGAACCTGAGGGACCAGGAAGATCGAGTTTGGGGAAGAAGAGAGGAGAGTAAGAAAAGAGAGACCTTAATAGAGGGAGCCATTATGGGTTTAAAGAGAAATCTGACACTAGGGAAATGTCCAGGGATCCATAAGGATGACCCAACTAGGAATCTAAGCAATAGTGGAAAGGCTACTTTTAGTGGCCTTCCCCTGTAATGAGAATGATGACTACCTTAAATGCCATGCTAGAGCCTTCATCCAGTAGCTGATGGAAGCAGAAGCAGAGCTTCTACTTCTACCACAGCTAAGCTCTGAGAGGAACTCCTGGAATCCAGGTGTAGAGAGGGAGGAGTGATGAGCAAAGGCGTCAAGACCATGATGGGGAAACCCACAGAAACAGCTGACCTGAGCAAGGGGGAGCTCACAGACTCCAGTTGTAAAGCTGGGGAACCAGGCCCCCTGAATGTGGGTATCAGTTGGGAGGCCTGGGCAGTCTTTGGGGCCTTGGGCAGTGGAACCAGTATTTATCCCTAGTGCCTGAATGATCTTTGGGAGCCCATTCCCCGTGGAGGGATACCCTGTCAACCTAGATACCTAGGGGAGGGCCTAGGCCCTGCTCAAAATTATGCGACAGACTTTGATGATCCAACATGGCAGGCCTCACCCTCCCTGGGGAGTGGATGGGGCATGGGATGGGGGGGGGTCGATGGGGAGCGTGGGAGGATGGGAGGGAGAGGTAACTGGGATTGGTATGTAAAATAAAATTTTTTAATTTAAATAAAAATGTGTTTAAAAAAACTGCTAAAACAAACAAACAAAAAAGAAAATAACTTTCCGATGCTCATGGTTGCCGATGCTCTAATTTGTTTCATAACTTGCCTAAGATCACACGAGTAGGATTTGAGTGAGGCTGGCAGAGTAAGCTACTCTGCAGTAGCTATGGGAATAGAGTGAGGCTCTCTTCAGCTCAGCTCCTTTGGAAGCTCTTTGAGAGAGAAGCAGCAGAGCCACTCTGAGAGCCACATCCTCTCTACCTCTGAGGCACCAAGGAGCTGCTGCCTCAAGAATACAGTGGAGATTGCTAAAAGTGGCGAGGCAGCTTCTTCATTGCTAGGGACTTTAACACAGTGTGCAGAGGGCACAGGGTCATGTTGCTAAAACCTGTCCCCTTTATCAAAGGAGAGGGAGGCACGAGACTTGGGTGCCTTTCGGTTCAGAACTTGTAGGAACAGGGTTGCTTTTCTTCTGTGCAGAGAGGACAAGCTCTCCCCTAGTCACCTTGGTTGCAGGCCAGAGCTGAGGGTGACTTCTGCATTGTTTGATGACCTTCACTAACCTCCACCTTTTTTTTTTTTTTTTTTTTGACTCTTGAGTACTATTTCTTCTTCCAGAGACAGATTTGGATATCAGGAGGCCAAGGTGTATTTACTTGTCCCGAGCATGTCGTTTGCGTCTGTCACTCAGTTTGACTTGTCTGTGATTAAGCACCTTCTAAAGGAACAGCCTGTCAAAGCTGTCACTTTTTATCTTTGCCTTTGTTTTCCTTCCTCTATGTCACAGTGGACCTGTGGGCCTTTTCTAGGCTGTGGCACGCTGTCTAGTTGAGGGAATGCTATGAGCACTAGTGAAACTTATGGGTTGTCAAGGAGTCTAATTCGAAGACGACCAATTTGAAGTCAATGGGAAGGTTAGCATGATTCTATTTTTCTTTCATTCGGTAAGTGCCTTACCGTACAACGTAAGTATTCAATAAGTATCTTATTGCCACAATTCTAATAAGTATTCAATAAGTATCTTATTCAATAAGTAAGTTATTACGCGTTGTCTCATGAAATCTGCCACAATTCCACAAAGCACATCTAGTTATTTCTATTTTGCAGGTGGAGAGACTTGCGATGAAACTGAACACTCCAAAGCCCTTCTGAGCTAGTGACTAGCTGTCCTGGATCCAGTTTGATTTCAGGGTCCATCTCCGTAAATCTACTCAGGGCTCCTCTTCTCTTCCCCACACGCAGAGCCCAGATTACAATCCCCCTGTTCTGAAGCCTTGTCTGTCAGTGAAAGAGAAAGAATGACTCTCAGGTGTCAAGACTTGCATTCCCCTTGCCGATGGACATTTGCTGTCTGGATAACGTGTACACTTCCAGATGGTATGAAGGGAAACCACCTTGAATGCCTGGAAGAGTATTCTTCAGTAACCAATAGGAACACTGGAGACGGCACTTCCCCATTCTCCTCCACACATTTCCTTGCCCACAGTGGGTCTACACATGAGGTCTCGAGAGTGATGCAACCCCAGGGAAAGAAATGAACAGTGAAACGGTGGGAACTGGAGGTGTGCTGTGGTGTTGAATGAAGCAGTCCTGGGGGTCAGCACACCCGTAGTGCTCTTGGGAGACAATGATCAGCTCAATTGCACAAGCCCCTAGTTGCATCTTCTATTGCTTGCAGTTGAAGCATCCTATCAGATGCAAGATGACGTAAAGGTGAGTGTTACATGGTGCTTGTCCTCAGAGATCTCATCGCTTCCTCGCAAAGGCAGCAAGGAGCTCTCCAGTGGGAGCATGAGTCATGTGTAAAAGCAGGCACACTCCTTTTGCTGTGGGGTGGCATAGGGGAGTGTGCTTGGGTTACACTGCTTGGGCGAGAAGCTGTCAGGGAGGAGGTGAGTTTTAAATCAGATGGGCCTTACCCTCAGGTTGGTGAGTTCAAAGGCCGGGAGATCTGGGTTGTGTGTGATTAGGATTTGTTTGATTTGGCACAACTGGGTTGTAATAGGTGCAGATGAACCAGTGGGAACGAATTAGGAGGAAGTAGATAGGTAGATGGCCCCTGTGAAGTCCTCAGGAACGGCATTGCGGTAGGGACACAGGAGAACGCAGGAGAAGCAGATACGAGGTTCACACACTTATTCAGTCTCTGTGGGTGTTTATTGACATTTTCTCCTGGGCTTGTCCCCAAGTTCAGGGCCAATTGGCAACTGTGAGTGCTGAACTCTAAACTCCCGAGGGCCTGAAACCATCATGGCCACCAGTAAGATTTCAGAACGTAGGCTGTGTCTTTTCACTCAGGGAACTCATGTTCATTTAAAAATTTGCAAGGTGGTTATTTTCTGTTTGGTCCATTTGCCTGCAAACTTTAACAGCTGAGTGATATTTCAAAATCATCCTGAGCGAGGAAACCCAGACCCAGAAAGACAAGCATGGTCTATACTCACTTATGGTAGACATTATGTGTCTAATATTATATTAAGTTGTTATGCTATGTTACATGGATATCCCTAGAAGGGCAATGGAGCAGGAGTGGATCTGGGGGGGCGGGATGTAGGGAGAGAAACTGGGAGGCGAGGAGGGAGGTGAAACTGAAGTCAGGATGTAATATATAAAAGAATATTTTTTAAAAAAGGATGTCAAGGTGAACTGTTCCTTGATTTTCCATGTTATGAGTGAAAGAGAGGGAAATAGGCACTTAGTATGACATTTAATTTGTCAGCGTTTTGAAATGCATCCATGAGCTACAGAAGAATATCCTAGCAAAGGGACAGAATTAATACTCTCTGGTCTATGCATTTTGGAGCCTCAAATCTTTATTTGTAAGGAAGTGGATAATCATAACTCTTTGAAACATTTTTACTTTGATAATTTCACATATTTACATAATGAATTTTAGCCATTTTCACACCCCGTTCTCCTGTCTTGTCCTGTTCCTGCTGGAACCCACCCTCCTTACATTTCTGTTCTTCGCGTGGACTACTGAGTTTAATTAGAGTTTCTTGCTGGTGCAAGGTCAACTTACTATTGGTTAAACCACTGAAGAAAATGACATCTCTCCTGCAACAAGTATTAATTGTCAATAGTCCCTTAGGGTGGGGTAGGACCTCAGAACCCCTTTCTTTCTTTTTTTTTTTTTTTTTTTTTTTTTTTTTTTTTTTTTGGTTTTTCGAGACAGGGTTTCTCTGCGGCTTTGGAGGCTGTCCTGGAACTAGCTCTTGTATACCAGGCTGGTCTCGAACTCACAGAGATCCGCCTGCCTCTGCCTCCCGAGTGCTGGGATTAAAAGAGAGCGCCACCAATGCCCGGTTCAGAACCCCTTTCTTATGAATGATGAAATGTCAACAGGCTCAATATTTTGTGGGTCTTTTGCAAATAACCACAGCTGCAATAAGTTCATGAATGCAATGCCTGGCTATATCCAGAAGACGTCTTTTTTACTTTGTATACCATGTATTCTCATCTTACATTCTTTCCGTCCCCTATTTTGCAATGTTCCCTTGGACTCTTGGACTTGGAGGGGGCGGTGTAGCTGTATCATTCAGGGCTGAGCAAGACACCATCAGTTATTCTCCACACTTAGTCTAGTGGTGAGTTTCTTTTTTTTTTCTTTTTTCTTTTTGTAGTCGAATTAAACAAGCCTTATTTTCTGTCTGACAGGGCTGTCTCCTGTTGAGTTTCTTTATAACTGTCTCCAGCTGCAGGAAGAAAGTTCTCAGGTGAAGGCTGGGTACAGTCTCAGGTGGAGACAGGAGCTGGAGCTGACAATAATAATTCTTATTTCCAACAAGTGTTGAAGTTAGAAATAGAGTTATTTTTGTATGCCGTATAGTCATAACTTTTTAACTTTGTTCATTTGTTTTCATACAGTCCCACAGATAGAACCCAGGGCATTTTGCACACTTGGCAAAGGCTTTGCTACTGAGAAACTGACTTTGGATTTGCCCAGATCAAAACTTAAAGTTGTGGCCACTGCTTTGAGTTTTGATCTTCAGTTTCATTGAGGGTTCACAATTCATTTCTGGACAACGCTGGAAGTTAAACGTACTGTTGTATTTGATGATCAAAAAGCCTCTGTAGGAGCTGGTGATGTAGCAAGGTTGGTAGAACGGTTGCCTAGCATCTACGAATTACTGGGATTTGTTCCTTGGCACTGCGTACACTGGGCACAGTGAGTGATTCGTGCCGATTGCCCTAGAACTTAGGAAACTGAAGTAGAAAGGTTGGAAAAAGTCCATGTCATCCCCTGCTGTAGAACAAGTTCAAGACTTGTCTGGGCTACATGAGACCCTTGTCTGGGAAAACCTTTTTGAATTTTATCGATATTAGGATTATTTCCTCCTTAGTCCTTGGCACAAAGAAGCCATCCACTGAGCGTTTATGTTGCATGGCCAGGAAATGGATTAATGAATTAAAACGACTCTTCAATAGGGTTAAAGACAATGCAGCTGAAAAGAAGGGCAGGTGGCTGGAGTTGTCTCTATTTACCTAGATGTGAGTAGATAGTCTTCATCATATCCAGAGCCCCAGAGATTTCCCCAAGTCCTCACAGGCTACGGAAAGGTCAAGATTCTCATAGCAAGACCTTCAAGTATACTCAAGGAAAGCTTCCTCCCTGTGGTCTGAACTCCAGTCCACTGGGGCTGGCACTGCAGTAAGGTTGCCTAATAGGACAGGAGTCTTCACAGTGGATCCTATTTATGTGTTACAGCCTTGACGGCAGTACTTACTGGGTGGATACTGGGGAGATACCAGCGTGCTTTTTAAGTCAGACGTTACTGCAGTGAATGCCTATGTGTGTACCACCTAGCTGTGATTTTTATACAGCAACATTTGGATATGTTCCTCGCACAGAGACGAGAAAACAGGTTTCAAGAAAGTAACAACATGGTTCTAGGCGATGAATCTAGAAAGGGGGGGGGATTTTTCCATCTTTGACGTCTGAGTGGGGACATAAATTGTGGGCGTTTTTCCCCAAGTTTAATTTGAAGACATCTTAGTATGCAGAGCATGGTAATTTACTCCCATAAGCCTATTGAACTGCACTCTTGATGTGGGTGGATGGCTGTTTGTCTGTGTTGCCTCCTTCTCCACCTCCAGTACCTGGCACTGCAGCTAACATGGGGGGCGGGGAGTCCTTCACCCACTGTGTCACTTTTGAGTAGAATAAATCACTTCTTAGCTTCTCATCGCAAGAAAGATCTCACCTTTTAGATACTTCACGATAGTGAAGGTGTGCTTAACTAAACACACAGAGCTCCAGGGGCCAGAAAGCATATCTAGAGCAGGGCTTCCTCCACAGACAAAAGTTTCTAGTGACTCAGTTTGAGTTTTCTGGGACACAAGTAAGCATGCAGATTTCGTGGAAGGGATTTGGCTGACCTATAATCAAATGACTTAGCTCACTAATCAATTGATCTTGAAATGAAGGTCCTGAGTCATAGAGAGAATAGAGGATTGAGAGGCACCTCCCAAACTCGTCATGAGGGCAAAGCCAGCCCTAGGCTGCTGGACCAGACTGGCAGATGGATGAACCAGAGTGCTGGTTCACTGAGGCTCTGATGTCCTGAGAGGGCCCCAGGATTAGAGAGGATGAGAAACTGATGGGATTACACTTCCCTCCAGAAGCATCATTGATAATTAACAGCTTGGATACCAACAAGGAAAAGTGTCATAGTAGCAGACAAGGCCCTCTTTATGATCTTGGACTTACTTAATTTGCATTTTTAGTAACAGAAGCAGCCGTCACTTTCTGAGTACCTATAATGGGAGGATAATAATGCATTCCTGTCACTTAGGTTCTAGGAAAACTGAAAGCCTGTAAATTGCTGACTGTAGCCAGTTCTGGTAAAGCACACATATGTGTTCCTCAGGTTCATTGTGCTGTGCAAGATCCCACAATAAAACCCACAAGGATTATGGGAGAATGAGGTTGAAGAAAAATCATTCAGGGCCTACAGAAGTAGTCTGGCAGTTAAGAGAACATACAGCCCTTGGCAGGGAACGGGAGTTTGATTCTAAGCAGTCACACCAGGCAACTCACAGCTGTCTACAATTCTAACTCCAGGGATCCAATGCCCTCTTCTGGCCTCTGCAGGCACTCCTCTAAAATGCACATATCCCCACAAATACACACACACACACACACACACACACACACACACACACACACACACTTTTAAAACAGGAAAATTATCCAGAAACTCCATCAATGTTTTCACCACCATCTAGGACAAGAGCAGAAACCTAATGAAATGTAGTAGCAGTTCTACTCACTAAAGGCTAGGAGATGTCTAAACACTAAAACATGTTACTTTGTTATTATTTCCGTTGGGTAATAACTATGAATCCATATTAATGGGGTTCCCTGGTGCATTTGCATGCAATATTGCTGCATGTATGTAGAAGTCAAAAGGGTGTAACCTTGTGAGTTATTGTACATGGTCATAGGAGATTTACTTGTAATCAGATGGGAAGTCGTTCCACCAGGTGTGCATGGGTGGGGCACATAACACACACCATTGTTTACAAATGAAGGAGCTCAGGGGTATTTGAGGTGTGCTCTCTGAGTTCTTACACAGCTTGTTGTGGTTGGATGCACCTTATGTTTGAGGCAGATGACATATGGCATAAGCAAACATGAAGTTTGCATTATGCTCAAATTGTTTCCGAATACACCAGTGGTGCCAGAACAACTTCATGTTTCAAAATAAGCCACACAGTAGCAGTGACTATACAGGATTCAAGGCAAATGAGCAAGAAATGGTAGTTGCAAATGTTTCAAGCAAAATCTACCGCCATGTATTAATTCCATGAGCTAAGTGCAAATAATCTGATCTTACAGATGAGTAAAATTGAGGCTCAGAGTGGTTGAATTACTCATTCAAGGACATGGTGTTAAAAGGAGCAGGGCCACTGTCTATCCTGAAATTCTTTCTCTGGGGTAAGTTTCTCCTTACAACTCCACACACTGTAGTATTATTATTGACAGAGGCAGCGAAAATTTACATGGATTTCAAAGGTCAGACAAATCTAAGAGAAGTTCTACTCTGTTGTTACTTCCTTTGATTCATGAATTCTCCTCTTCCATGCCTAGAAATAGGAGTGGAAAATGTTGAAAGTCTGTGTCATAACTATGAACCCATCCTAATGGGCTTCCCTGTGGCATTTTCATGCAATATTGATGTGTGTCGAAGTCAAATGGGCTGTAGCCCCATGCTACCTGTTGATGGGAAGCAGATTCTTCATGTAGCTAAAACAGCTGCCTCCTAGGACATGCATCACTGTGTACTTGTGTGCCCTTAGCTAAGGCTCCAGGCCTAACCTGACAGGTAGTATTTTATAGACACCTCTGCTGAATTCTTGGGGTGCAGGATGGAGTGCACCACCCAAAAGATACTTAGAAAACATAGGCCAGGAGTATTCTTTGGGCTCTTGGTTTCAGGTAGTACGAACCCTTGTAGCAGTTGCCTTACTATGCTGGTTTACCTTGATGCTGGGGCCACCAAGTCCCCAGACCCTATCCACGTGACCATTTCCTTCTTGCCACTTGGTTGTGTCTTCCCTCCCTTGAGTTGAAACGTTGAATGTTTATTTGTGGTCATTAAAATGTCTTCGGATTGTTTGGGGGCCATCAATGAGCACGGTCTCCCCAACTCATTATTACAGAAGAGGGAGAATGCTGTAAACTTGTATGAGCCCATTAGCTTTGTGAACCTCACCACCAATCAGTTCTTGGGCAATCTTACACGGTGAAGTTCTAATTTACTTAGGACACTGAACTTTCGTAAGCCCATTGTTTTCAGAGAAACAATACATACAAAATTCCATTACCTGAAATGCCCCTTTTTAAAATTTAATTTCAAATTACTTTGCAAATTTCATATGTAACTATACTGCTTTTACATTTTCACCACTCATTTTTCCAACACCAGCCCTTCCCAACCCCCACTTCCTCTCAAATTCATGATCTCTTCACACACACACACACACACACACACACACACACACACACACACACGTGTTCCGAGTCCATTGAGCATTGCTAGTATATATGTGTGTTTAGGGCTGAGCACTTGGAATCGAATAACACATCAGGGGTGTTCATGTGTGGAGAAGATCTATTCTTCTTCTTTTAGTAGTTATTGTTTGTAGCTTTTCATCTAAGGCTAGGGCTTGTGAGATTGTCCTTATCCATGTTGGCATGTCAACTGGTGTCATTGCTTAGATCTTCTTTAGGTAGCCACGTTGTTGAGATTTCCCATGTAACTTTCCTCTCCTGAACAGAAGACACAGTCTCACAGCAGAAGTCCTGGTCTCCCAGCTCGACATTCCCCGAGCCTTAGGTCTAGGGATGATGCTGTAGGTATATCAGTTTGGGTTTGTCACCTCACCGCCAGGTGTTCTCTGTATTCTGATCAGTTGTGAATTTCTGTAATGGTTCCTGTCTACTGGAAACAGGATTTTTTGGGTGAGGAGTGAGAGCCGTACTTATCTGTGGGTATAAGGGTAAGTAGAATGCAATTAGAAATAATCACACTGGTTTAGGGAAGAGGATATAGTAGGTTCTCTTTGAGGTTCTCTGACCTCATCCGCCCCCAGTAGTTGGCTAGGTTTACAGCAACAGGCACGTGTTCCCTTTTTCTATTAAGCTGGTCTTAAGTCCAAGTAGAAGGCAATAGGTTACTCCCAGGTTATAACTGCCAATGTTGCACCCTTGGGGAAATATTGCCAGGCTGGTCCTTGCTGTGGCTCATAGGCACTGCAGCTGGGTAAAACTAAGTAGTTACTTTTTTTCTTTGGCAGTTTGTACAGCGTCTTCAGGTATGATAAGAGTTAGTCCTCAGGGAAGAGGCTTCCAGGGCAGTTTCAGCTGGTTCCTCCAAGTACTGCTAACGAGCTGCGTGGTGTCCAGCAATTGCTAGTGCTCTTGGTTGCCTTGCACATATCGAAGGTAAAATTCTATTGCTGACATATTGTCTTTTAAGCAATAAAAACATATGAATACGCTTGTCAGCGTACAATGAAGTGAGCACCACCATTACATTTTTGAACACGTATCTTACAACCCTTTATTCTAAGCTGCCCATCTTTGATCTTGCCCAACAAAGATCCTTTGTTAATACATTCTTCAAGGACAGTACAAACCAAAATCAATTACCAATACTGCTCTTTTGTTAATATTGTCAAAGATATAGCCAGTATTCAAGCGGCTTCCATTATTTATTTTGTGTTGTTCAATGTGTATAATACGTATTTTAAGAATTTTTTATTTAAAAATTCATGTATTTTGGTTATATTCTTTTTCTATCTCCAACTCCTCCCAGGTCCTGTCTACCACTCTATCCACTCAGCTTCACATTCTGTCTATCAAAACCAAAACAAAACACAATGAAAAAGAAAATTAAAACAAACCAGTCAACCAATAAGATAAAAAATTACCCAAACAAAGCACCTCCCACCCCCTCCAAAAACATGCATGCATTTTAAGAGTATTTTTGACTGTAACTTTCCTGTTTATTTTCCTTTTTCTCTCATGGATTTTTATTGTTGAAGGAACCAGGTGGGTTGGAATTCGCTGAGTTTCCTAAATTGTGAAATTATTCCATTTCCTATAGGGTTGATGAAAATATTATTATTTCTTGTTTTTCCTTGAATTTGTCAGTGCAGGACCTTAACAAAAATTTTGTCAAAGACTGTGTTTTAATTCTTTGGTTTTGTGGATTTTAATTTTACAATAAAAAGTAGTTAGCTGGAAATAAGAATTTAAAGATTTGAAAAAGCTTACATGAATTTCTATCAATCTAGGCAGTATAGTTTCTGTCTGAGTTGACAAAGCTGGAAACATTTCAAAGCCACCCCCAAAACTTCAGTGCACACAGTTGCAAGGACAGGAAGAAGCCAGCTTTTTATCTTGTATTTCTTACTTAACTAATTAAGAAAAAATAAAAGCCCAAACATAGCCAAAAGGCCAAAGTATTAGGTTTGCTTTTAACTTAATTTTTATGTTTTGAGAGAAAAAGAGAGAGAGAATATATGTAGTATACACCTTAACACTGTACTCATTAAATGAATGATTATTCAGTAGCAATGACTACATTCACAGTGTTTGTAACTATTGCCCTAAACATTGTCTCTAAGGGGAATCCTGGGCTGAATAAATAAATCCTTGTATCTTCCTCGATGCTCTTGACAGTAGCTATCTCTGTCAGGGAATATTTTAAGTTACACAATGAATGCCTGAAACCACAAAGGGTTAGCACCAAATTCTATCCACTACCCTTTTCCCTCACGAGCAGATAGCTATGATAAATTTAATTGGTACATTAGGCACAGTAAGATTTTAATAACCAACAATGAAATAGAATAATTATGACAATATAATAAAACTTATTTGAATCATATGCATTAATTATTTCTATAATTTTCAATTTAGTATTTTTAAGATTGTGGTTGATGAAAATTAATGAAAACTGCAGAAATAAAACCTTGGATCAGTATGGGAAGACTATATTTGAGTTTCTGGGACTGAGCTTGCCTAGCCTAGGTCCGTTGCATCGGTGGAAGGACACGATTTATTCTTTTTCCTTATTCCCCCACCCCCTTTTGTTTTGGCTTCTTTCATTTTGCCTAAAACTTTCAAAGTTCACCCACATCGTGGTAGGTATAGGAATTCCATTGTGTGACTATAGCAGTTTTGTTTATCCATTTACTTGTTGATAGACGTTTAGATTGTGATTTCAAACTCTGTGGTAAGAATACTCCAAGGGTGACATTTCTCTGTTTTACAAAGAGCTGTGTGATGCAAATCTTGCTAAGGTCGTGTGACTCTTGCTGGTAAGATTCAATTTCTAAACAGAAGGCTTAGATATTTATGATTTGGTGCAATTATATTTCTCTCATCTTCCGTTTCCACTTCTCCATGGGTCCTTCACAAATCTTTCCACTCTGTTCCCTATTCTGTTTCATAGTTTGTATTAAAAAAAAAAAAAAAAAAACCAAACTCTTCTCACCTTAGGGAGACCCAGATTCCGCCAAGGATTTCCTCACCAGATTCCATCACATCTCACAGCTCCAACCACAGTGTACAATTCACAGTGACTGGGTGCCTCCTTCCCAGCCAGTTTCAGCTTTTTGTGGATTCTTCCTTACGTCATGCTACCTTCTCCCCAGAGCTACCTGCTGTGTAGTGAACATATCTAAGCTTCCTACCTGGTATTCACTCTCCATCATATGTTGGAAACTTTTATCTTGGCTCAGCACCCTTTTCTTTATTCATTTTCTCATTATCCTGAATGACTTCTGTGTCCTGGAAGTGCTGTACTGTTGCACAAATAGTATAAACCCAGAGACAGATATTGGGGTTCAAGCTGAAGGTCAGAGAAACAAAGCATCTAAGCCGCTAGGGAGCTCTCTCCTCTACCAAGGCTCAGACCGAACGGTGGATCCACTGAACCTCAGATTGCACCGCCAGACTGCACTGCTCCTCACCAAATTTCAGACAGCTCCTGAGACTGCACTGAGCTCCTTACATTCTCTCTAGTGCTGGGATTAAAAGTGTGAGCTCTGTTTCTCTTTTAGACTGATTTACTCAAGGCTCAGGGTAGCCTTGACTTCACAGAGGTCCGACTGCCTCTGACTCTTGAGTCCTGAGATTAAAGCTGTGTGCCACCACTGCCTGATCTCCATGGCTGTGGCCAGCTTGGCATTCTGATCTCCAGGCAAGCTTTATTAGATCATAGACGATATATCACCACATTGTACAAAGCATTGCTATCTCTTTATTTGACCGTGCCAAGGTTGACCTTCTTGGCTGCTTCTCATCTCAGGGGTTCAACTCTGTAGTCCTGTTCTGGCTGATGTCCTTGCTGGATGGTTCCATCTCCTCGAACTTTATCTCAGTGCTCATCTGCCTTGACCTTGGCTTCCAGAATACTCATTGAATTCTCTCCATCACTCAGTAGTTCAAGCTTCTTTGGGCCCTATTAACCTAGGTGGCTTAGTTGATGGTAGGATGGTTACCAGGAAGTGCTCTTGTTTCTGTTGAGCTCTTAGGGGAATGCTTCCGTCTTTGAAAAATAAATTCAAGTCTGGTCAGTTCTGCAGCCATTGTCCCTATGCTCCACCTTCAGAGAAGTGTGGCAGCAATCACACAGCTATAGAGACTTCTGGGATCAGTTTTGCAGTGCCTTTCCTTTGCCAGGCCCCTGGGCCATCTGATACTACACATCTCGTTCTGTTGGTTTACTTTGCCACACTATTCTTGGATTTCTTTATGCGCCACACCCTACACTGTTACTTCTTGAAGAAACTAGAGTCATTGCCCCCAGTGTGATTCTCTCTGTTTTTTTATGCCTTTATAGAATTTTTTCTGTTTTTTTATTTAATTTTTGCAAAATTATAATTTTACATGTCAATCCCTTCTCCCTCTCCCCCTCCCCCAACCCCCGACCTGCCCTTCCCCCCTCTGCTCCCCATGGAGGGTAGGGCCCTCCACGGGGGCTCCCTAAATTCCACAACATCATCTTGGTCCGGGCCTAAGCCCTCCCCCATGTGTCCAGGCCGAGAGAGCATCCTTTCAGGTGGGATGGGCTCTGGAAGTCCCTTCTTACACCAGGGAAAAATACTGATCCACTACCAGAGGCCCCATAGGGTACCGAGGTCTCCTCATTGACACTCACTTTCAGGGGTCTGGATCAGTCCCGTGATGGCCTCCCAGACAGCAGACTGGGGGCCATGTGCTCCCCCTTGTTCAGGTCAGCTGTTTCTGTGGGTTTCACCAGCCTGGTCCCGACCCCCTTAATCTTCATTCCTCCCACTCTGCAACTGGGTTCCAGAGTTCAGTTCTTTGTATAGCTGCCGGTGTCTGCCTCTGCTTCCATCAGTCATGCCTTTATAGAATTTTATCTTCACCTACTTGTATATCCTTCCTTCAGGTGAATGAAGGACCATTTGACACACACTATAACAGAAATGATGGCACCCAGAGCATGGCACATTGGGTTAGAAAGAATAACAAGTAGCCTGGCCTGACCGACTAGAGAAGGATACAGAGGGAAGGGAAAGAAAATTCCAGCATGGATGTCTAACGGATAGTAGTGGAAGAAAACCAGGGCTCCTTCTCCAGGGCTGGGAGGGGTTTTCAGGTTCACCTTACGTGTTCTTTCAGGATCTTGTCTTCTGCTTCCTTCCAAGAGCTGAGGGCAATTGCTTCACCCTTCAGTCTCCTGGGAGAAGTTATGAATGTTTACAAAAGGTTTTGAACTCTGTCCTGAGAACACATAGCCAGAAGCTCTGGCCCACAGACTCTGGTGGAGATAGTAAGTGTGTGTTCCCTGCACTGGGGTTGTGGAAACAGATCTTGGATCTATAGAGCATTAGAAGTACAAAAATCTTTCATCTTTGAGATATGGTAGAACCAAGTGGGAGCCTGCTAATACATTTTCTCCTTTCTTGGCATTGTTAAGAGTACACCAGCAGGAGTATATCCCTGTTTTGTGTGCTTTTTTTTTTTTGCAAATTCATGTATTTAAAAATATTAATTTTTTCCACTCATAATTTTTAATTTTCTAGTCATGATTCTTTGCAATCCTGAGATGCAAAGTATTCAAACTATAACTGACATAGTCTATTCTAAAACTTTATAGCTGAGCTCTCAAAAATCCTGACATATGGATTATTCTAGCTGTACCCCCAGGGTCATCTGTTTCAGAGGCATGCAGGGGGACTGGATTTTCCACTCTTGTTCCTACCCATAACTCTAAACACTTTGGACCATTTTACCCCCATGGTGCTGGAGATTAAACCCAGAGTGTCATCCATGCCAGGCAAGTGCTCTACCCATAAGCTACATCCCTAGACCTCGACAACACTTGCCTCTGATATCTACTGTGCCATCTAATGTCCATGTTCTTTCATGCAAGGAACCCTTGACCTGGAGGACAGTCTACTTCACAGACAGATCAAAGTTCTTATTGCTAGAAAGTTCTTCTGAGGCTATCAAGTTATGTGATCTTAGACAACCTACTTCCTCTAACTGGGCCACAGATTCTCATATGAAGATAAAGCAGTGAACTAAATTGGCCTGACCTTTAAATTCTAGACGTCTACGTCCTTTAAGTCAATAGTACTATATTCACCTGGTTTCTGAGACGTGGAAAATTCATTTTTGCTCCAAGGGTTATTGTCTTCTCTTTCTCCTTCATGTAGCCTGCAAATACTGATACTCCGCAAGGCATTGTTCAGTTTCTCATGCCATGTTTGTCATTCCTTCCCCACTTTCCAGGTAAAGTTGTGGCCATTAGATCTATTCCTATCCATGGCTTTAAATCTTACCTCCTATGAAGAACTTTCCAACACAACACTTCAGCCATCCTTCGTATGCCATCCAGACACCTCTGAACGACTCACAAGACAGTAAGTCTAAAACAAGACTGTAAGCCTAAAAATGCTCCCATATCTACCCTTTGTCTTTCCTGTGTCTGGTTTTGACATGTTGCAAGCCCAAGGACTCAGGCTATGTAAGAAGGCAGGGATACACTTTTGACTCACCCTTAACCCACCATGTCAGAGCATTGGTGACATGGGCTGCTGGCTTTACTGATTGAAGCTTTCTTCAGACATCTCCATGTCTTTAGCACACAGCCACAGCCTATCAGTTGTTGTCTTCTGAGTTCTGGACCTGCCTCGTTTCCGCAGGCCACTCTCCTCAAGAGCACAATCCAGTTTGAAGCATGTCCCTTCTCTGCTTAAAGTGCTTTAAGACTTCCCATTGTACCTTGGACAGAATCCAAAGTCCTTGTGCCTGAAGTCAACCAGCCTGAGCCCCTGATCATCTTAGGTCATTGTCTTTATGCTCCGCGCACACTGGCCTTCTCTCTGTTCCCTTAACGCTCCAGACCCTGCCTGATTTCATGCTCTTCAAATGAACTGTTTCATCTTTCTCAAATTCTCTCCCTCATGTGCTTTTCTCAGCTCATCTTTTGAGATTTAGCTGGAAATACCTTGCCACCACTTTCTCCCCTGTGGTGCTAGGGAAGGATCCAGAGCCTGACACATGCTAGGCAAGTACCCTCCTACTGAGCTATGTCTCTATCCTGTAGAACTTGTTTTGAAGGAAGCCTTAACCTAGTCCAGATTCCTCTGTTTATTTGCCATACAACTTTGGAGAAGCGATCCCCCTATCTAAAGCTTGTATCTTTTGTGTCTACATCTACAATGCAAAATGATTTTTGTTTGGCAATATTTTGAGGATTAATTTACACACACGTGCACGCACACACACACACACCACACATACCACTAGCACTACCATCCCCAATCTTCTCAATATAATGCATCCTCTGTGCTGGTTACAGAGATGAAAGTCCAAGTACATGCTTCCTTTGGATATCATTTCTCGAGCATCTAAGCCTCACTTTCTTTCTGGAGTAGAATCCAGGACCTCATGTGTGCTAGACAGCTATTCTCCCACTATGCCTCTCAATCGAGTCTGTGAAAGAACTTTTCACTTTTAGCTTCCTGCAACTAACTCCAATTATAATAGATTAGAGATTAGTGTAGTGTCTATGTTAAAGACTCTGCATACACCATCTAAAATCCTGATGATACCTTGAGGCGTGGTATGTATGACTATGACCCACAACTTAGAGATGAAGATGAAGCTCCTAGACCTCGTAAAACCTGACCTGCTAACTAATAACACACCACGAGGGAATTTAAACATCGTCTGCTCATTTTAGCCTCCTCTTTGTTTACTGGGAAGCCATGCTGCTTCTTCAGACGTTAAATTGCTTGTCTTCATTACAAGGCTTTTTATTGGAATTAAAATAAACAAATGCACACCCAGACAGCGTTCGGTGGGAACACCACAAAACCCTGTGTATTACTTCATTGCCAAAGTTCTCATAACCTCACGTTCATGAGGTCAAGAACTCATTTTTGTGATCCCCCAACAACTTCCTGATCTGAGGTTACCAACCAGTAAAGGAACAGGGAGGTGAGGTGACCATTAGGGATTGTCTTCAACCTTTTTCTCAAGGAAGTTAAAAAGCTGGAGTTAGCAAAGTGCCTCATTTTGTCCTGGGTCCCTCAGTCAAAGGGTCCCCTAGCTTCCTACACCGTCACAATTACAATACACTAGCTGTTGAACTGAGTTCATCTAACCTTCTGTGAAGCCCGAGCTCCTCCATAATTCATACATCTTGATACTTTTGTAAGTTTTTGTGGGTGTCTATAGAGCAAAATGAGGAGGTTACCCCACTTGCAGTTTTAGATCAATCTGAAATAATAGTATTGGTGAGTATTTTCACGTGTGCTCTATGTGTCAGAAGCCATGTTTATTATATAGTTAATAATCGTTCCACTCAGCATTTATAACAATTCATGGATTGTAGGAACCAAGGTCCTCAGCGATTAGGTCATACCGCTAGCAAGCCATAGCCCTGGGATGCAAACACAAGCAGCTTGACTCTGAATCCTGCAGAAGATTTGCATTGGAGAGAGGGTGACACAAAGGACGCCCTACAGGACTTTTCTAGATGATTTGATGACCACCTGGGTTTTGCAGAATGGATAGGAGAACGGGTGTAGCATAGGGAAAAGGAAGTGTGTAGGGAGTCAAGAGACCATATGCAGAAAGGCAGACCGAGCTGAATTTTATACTCCTTGTCAGCTCCCTTCTGAAAATGGGGGCAATAAGGACAGTCCATCAAAAAAGGGTGTGGGAAGGGAGTCTATATGAGATAGTACATGCAAGTTACCTAGCCCAGTTGCTCGGCATAGTCTTCATGTTGTGGGTATGATGAGAATGGTGAGGAATGAAAATGTTGATGGTGACCTTGTTCCACTCAGTACACAGCCCTTCCTGGATTAATATTGTATGTATGTAAGAGATTCCCCCATCTCTTGTGTGTGTGTGTGAACACAGACACACACACACACACACACACACACACACACACACACACACACACACATGCTCAGGTTGACAATGGGATCATTCTCAACTTTGATCAGTGAGGTGGGGCCCCTAATGAACTCACAACTGGCTGATATGAGTTAGTCTAGCTAGTCAGCTTGCTCCAGGGCTCTTCTACCTCTGTTCTCCAAGGACAGAGGAGAAATTATAGGCAGGTTCCCAGGCCCACCTTATATTTAATGGCTTCTAGGAATTCAAATTCCATCCCCAACACTTGCACAACAAACCCTTCATCCACTGACTCATTTCCCCAGCCCCTGCATTAATGGTTTTCAACTTTATGTATAGAGCAGACACCTGGGCCTTGTTTAAAAATATTCATTTGCATCAATTTCTACCCTTCCCATCCCTGGGGTGGAATTACTAAGTCTAATACCCCATACTCAACATTAATTTTGTGTGTGGGGGTTATATTTGAGAAGAGTCTTAGTGTGTAGCCTGGACTGTCATGGAACATGACTTTCCTGTCTCAGTCTCCACGGTGATGGGACTACAGGTGTCTACTATGATGTGTGATGCTCAAAGAGGTTCACAGAGGAAAAGTTGCTGAATCAACCATGAGGGATTGCAGGGTCTTTCCCAGGACAGTGAGGATCTCATGGGGATTGTGGATTACTGTCAGCCAGCTGATTTCAGGATGGAGACTCTAGGCTAGACTGTTAAGCTAGCCTGTTGCTCAAAGGTTACAAAGCTCCGCAAGACACCACTCAATGAAATGGATTGTGAGGTGGTAACAATTCTGCCTTTGTGTTATGTTTGTCTCTTGTGGCTGCTCTAACAATTGATCACAAACTCGCAGCTTTAAACAATGGAAATTCATTCCCTTGCACTCTGGCAGGACAGGAGTCCACAGTTAATCTGACAGGAGGGCTACTCTCTTCTAGAAGCACAAGGAGGAGAAGCTGTTGCCTCTCCCAGCTTCTTATGGTTCCTGGTGTTCCCTGGCTTGTGGTTGCATTTCACCCTCTACCATCATTTTCCCATGGTATTTTCCTATCTCTCTGCTATGGACAACTGCTTTGGGGTTTAAAGTCTATCTAATCCTCTGCAAAAGCCCCTTCCCCCAAATCAGCACACATATTCAGGTTCTGGGGATCAGGACATAGTCATATCTTTGTGAGGCTTCTGTCTTGCCATGGTATCTGTTTAGCTAGGCATCCTTTAGAGATTGCTTCTTGAGATTCACACTGTTTAAAATGAACCTTATTTCGGCCCATGCAGCAGCCATGGTGGATATTGGTGGCCCCATTTGACAATGAAGGGAAGTGAGATGAAGCTAAAGTTCAGGAAATCTCTTGACCTGAAATGGGTTGAGGCTGTGAAGGCGTGAGAGGAGCAGAGATAAACATGGGCAAGCTCACAAACTTCTGGGGAAAGACAAGCAATGCTTCATTATGGTTCATGAATCCATGACTCATGGACCAACTGAGGAATGCAAATAGGATTTGCCTTTTTTTTTTCTAGTGTACTTCAGACATTAATAAATATAGTTATTAACATTTAAAAACCGTGAGAAAAACATCAAGATGTCCCCACATCCCTTTAGCCCAGCAGCTCTTTGCATGGACTGACGTCAGTAACCGAGCAGGAATAGCTCCTCTAGACAAGTCACATGTGACCATTCCATCTGGGATAACCCTTAGCCCATGATGAAGTAACACAGAGGGCATTTGATCATTTTCATAGACTTGGAAGGTGAGGAATTCAAAGAAGACACAGAGAGGCAGCTGTTGGTGATATCTGGGGCTGGAGCTGAGAAGCAGGCATAGCCTTGCTGGGAAGTGGACTTGCAACGGGACTCCAGTGTTGGGCTCACTAGTGTAGAGACCGGAGCTCCTCCATTCAGCTCTCAGTCTGCCACAGCAGTCGGCTGTGAATGGGAGTGTTCAGGGAGAAACATTTCCTTCAAGGTCCATTTCTGAGGTCCTATAGCATCCCTTAGGCTGTACCGATAGAAGAACTGTCAATCACATTGACGTCCTTCCTTCCGAAATCTCTACAGAGCAAGTTTGAGGGTGGCGTCACAAACCTGCTCTTCAGAAGTGGGTGGCTGAATTCACAAACTCTTCAGTTAAAGCCCCTGTGATATTTTTGCATCTGTATTTAATTTCCTTTCGTTACCTTCTCTGAACAGACAATATCCCAGTGTACTGAGTTCATCTTTCTGCATGTAGGTGTTCTTGTATGTCGTTTATGACATGCAATGCTTGTAGTGCACCAAGTTAAATTCCATAAATGACTCTACCACAGTGATCTCATTGTGCCGTTTCCTTTTGGAGACAGCCCAGGGTTTTAAGATTCAACGCACCATATGCACATATGGATTATGGCATCAAACTACTGATGGGTACTCTGAGGTATATCGACTGCGTAGTCCTGCTTGTTCCTACAACGGTGTTCACGGGGATGGGAGTTTCCGTTCTCTGCTGTGCACTGAGAAAGACAAAGGCATCCCTATGTGACTGATGAGCCTGTGGGAGGAATATGTTGGGAAACATAGCTAAGAGTGGGAGGCTGTGTCATGTGGTACAGGTACCTCTAATTTAGCTTTCTGGGAAACCTACAGTGTTTTCACCCCATCAGCAGCGTGAGCATGGGAGCCCAGGGGCCCACTGCTTGGTGTTTTATAACTTTGCTGTTGTCTTATTTCACCTCTATTCTGTGAATTATACTGGATTGTTAATTGTAGTGAACACCAGCATAACCTGGTGCATTCTGATGCATTCTTCGGCAGGTGAGTTTTCAAGCTCTCTCACTGTTGTCATCATTCTGTTGAAAATGGGACAGTGTCATGTGGCCACTGTAATAAATTTAGCATGAAGGTGAAGTCATAAAACAACAAAAATATCATTTTATTGTTTTGGAGGTTAGAGCTAAAAGCAACACCACTGAGCTTAAGTCAAGGTTATTTCATAGCCATGGTTCTCCTGAAGGCTATGGTGTTGGATCTTCTTTGCCTTTGCTGCCTGAGAC
This sequence comes from Cricetulus griseus, assembly GCF_003668045.3. Lineage (NCBI taxonomy): Eukaryota > Metazoa > Chordata > Mammalia > Rodentia > Cricetidae > Cricetulus > Cricetulus griseus. The sequence goes on from NC_048603.1 coordinate 26,093,457, forward strand.
TACTTTGACTCTTAGATTTGTCCATCCAATCTCTGTTTCTTTTTCTTTTTTTTTTTAGTTTTTAATTTTTTATATATTTGAATTACAAACAAGATTGAATTACATGATGATCCCAGTTCCCTTCTCCCTCCTTTCCTCCTCTACCACCCCCAACTAAAATTCTACCTATCATATGTTCTTTCTTCTAATCTATACCTGACTCAACCTTTCTGCTTCCTCATGACCTCTGCATCCTTCCTTTTCTTCCCTTCTCACTCTCATAGCTTCCTCCCCTCTCTTCCCATATTCTCAAATTGCTCAGGGGATGGTGACCCTTTCCCCTTCTCCAGGGGACAAAGTTTGTCTCTTTTAGGGTCTTCCTTGTTTACTAGTTTCTCTGGCAGTGTGGATTGTAGGCTGGTAATCCCTTACTCTATGTCTAAAATCCACATATGAGTGAGTACATATCATGTTTGTCTTTTTGTGATTGGGTTACTTCGCTCCTAACCTCTGTTTCTATGTTCACTTTGCCTCCTCTTCTCCGTGTGTCTTGTCTTCATTGGCCCTTTCTTGTAAGGACACGTGTAGAGGCAGAGCCTACCTATAAAATGTAAAATACTTATTTTATCTCAGCAATCTTAATTTAGGTATTTTTGCAAAACCCATTCTATATAAAATAATGTTGCCTGGTCCCAGAGATTAGGATCTCATATAGAAATGTTTACTGTGAACCAGGAGAACTACAAGGAGCCAGTAAGGGAGATGCAGGTACAAGAAAGCATACTAGAGTTTGAAGAACCACAAGGACCTGTGGGCCCAGGTTGGCGGTAGGATGGAGGGAAGGCTTGAAGGTAGATATAGAAGAGGGATAAGAGGCTGGATTCTTAGCAGGTGGATGGACTGAGCAGATAGAAAGAAGGCAGCAGGCTCCTGGAAAGGCTACATAGAGTAGTTTAGCATCGGTAGGTATTTTTTTTATTCACCCATATTTAATAGTAAATACTATATTGCCCAGTATACTCCATTCCTCAGTAGTGACTTGGGAGCAAATCCTAATGATTCCTTTAGACAAATCCAAGAGTCTGTAGAAGTAGAGTTGAAATTGCCTAGGGCCTCTTAATGTCCACTGCTGTAGTTTAGCGGAGCTTAATTCTGAAAGTGTGAGCTTTTAGGGAATATTTAGTCTTACCTAAGTATTTAATATTTATAAAACAATGTATCTTTATTTGATTAGTCTTTTGACTATACATCGTCTGCCAAGTCCTTCTGCAGAAGACAGACGCGTTAGAGTCAATGTGCCAACGCTGCAGAGACTTTCCACTATACAGGGAAAGGGTGTTGACAACCAAGAAGTAATCAGGTGAAGGCCATTGCCACAGAAAGAACAAGTGGTGTCACCATGGTAAGTCCCTCTGGGGAAGGCAGGTTGTCTTTTTAAACAGGACAGTTGGAAAGTAGAGTGTACTGGTAAGAAAGTTGGAATTAGCCTCTACCTCTGTGTTTATGGCCTTGGGGAAGTTACTTCACACCTGTGCTGATGCTTCTCCCTGTGCAGTGACAGTAACAGATTCGAGGAAGCTGATCTTGAGTCTGGCGCCTTAGACCACTTGGCCACCGTGACCGACAGTAGCAGCTTCACACTTTGTCTGTAAGCTCCCAGACTGTTTCCTTACACAGGCTGCATTTTGTCCCTTTCCCTTGAATTTGGGTAGAATCGTGGCTGTTTCGGTCAACATAACACAACAGAAGTGACAGCGGGGCTTCCGAACCTAGATGCCTCAAACCCAGGTGAGCTCAGCTGCCTTAGCTAGACCATTAGTGCTTGGATCCCTGAGGTGTGTATGAGCGGAGCCATGATAGGGAAAACGCCTTCACGGAGGCCTCTGGTCATCAGCCTTCAAGTTATGAAAGTCCAGCATCCTGAGATGCTCCATCACCTGCTTTTCAAGCTACCACAGCTGTTTGATTCTTCCCAGGTCCAGATCCAAGACAAGTGAACAGTCTTTCCACATCGTTGTCTATGTTTTGTGACCTACAGATCCCATGGACTTAACGGTACAGGCTGTCTGCACAGTCTGGGTAGTTTGTCATACAGTGCTACAATAAGACACAAAACTCTTCTGCTTCCCTGAATGTTGTATGGCTATAATGAATTCATGGATACCAATTTGAACAACATGATGATTTGTGTGTGTGTGTGTGTGTGTGTGTGTGTGTGTGTGTGTGTGTGTGTGTGTGCGCGCGCGCGCAAGATGTCAACCTTGAGCATCATTCCTCAGAAGCCATCCATATTACTTAAGATGGGGTCTTGCCCTGGGATGTGAGACTTGCCAATTAGCCCAGGCTGGCTGGCTGGCCAGCAAACCATGGAGATCCTCACTAAATGTTTCCTCAGTGCTGGGGTTACAAGTGCCTGGTACCAGATGCAAAGTTTTCTGGGGGTGCTGGGGATTGGAATCGGCTCCTCATGTTTCTAGGGCAAGCACTTTATTGACTAAGCTCTGAATAACCCGGCCATGAAGACCATATTTCCTTATTTGTTTATTTACTACAGGTCTAGAGAGATTGGGAAGCTGCAGGTTAAAGTAAAAGCCTTTTTGTTTTCTTTTCCCATGGTGGAGGTGTTACAGGGTGAGAGATCATGCCAGAGAGAGGAAGGGCCCGAACTCATGCTTTTATTGGAAACCCACACCCTAAAGAACTTCTCTACCCTGGCAGTCATGACTGTAATCAAAAGGCAAATGTTCAGACTTAATACCATGCTATTGAGAAGTCAGAGTTTTAGCTCATGAATTTTGTGGGGCACATTCATACCACAACACTGACCTATTTAGTAATTCTCCATCCAATAATACCACCTCTGTCCCTACAAGTCTCATCCTGTCTTTTTGCCACACAAATCTCCAACTTTTCCTTGTTATATTCAGTGATGAATCTAATCTCTCTTCCTAAATGCAAGATCCTGCTGTAGTGATTCCTATATGTATCCAAAGAGCTTCAAATACAGTTGGCCTACCCAGACTAATAAGTGTCACTAATCAGCTTTGGCTTTTGTTGGTTTGCTCTTGTTTTTTGAGATGTAGCCCTGGCTGTCCTGGCACTGTCAAAGTGGGCCAGGGTGACTTTTGAACTCATAGAGATTCACCTGTCTCTGCCTCACAAGTGCTGGGATCAAAAGTGTACACCACTATGCCTATGTATGAATCAGGGTTTTGTTTTGTTTTGTTTTTGTTTTTGCGTTTCAAGACAGGGTTTTTCTGTGTAGCCCTGTCCATTCTGGAACTCACTTTGTAGACCAGGGTGGCCTAGAACTCAGAGATCTACCTGCCTTTCTCTCCTGAGTGCTGGGATTAAAACTGTGTGCCACTACCATGTGGCTTATTGAATCAGTTTTTAATGACACACTCTCACTCATACACAGGGGTTTTGAATATCTCTAAAATACTTATTTGTGTGTGTGTGTGTGTGTGTGTGTGTGTGTGTGTGTGTGTGTGTGTGTGTAAGAGAGAGAGAGAGAGAGAGAGGGAGAGAGAGAGAGAGAGAGAGAGAGAGAGATGCCAGAGTCAGGGTGAGCACATGTCATAGTGCACTTGGGGGAAGTCAGAGGACATTTGTGTGGAGTCAAGTCTCTTTCCATCCTTAAATGGGTCCCCGAGATCTGACTCAGGTCACCAGGCCTGTAAAACAAGCACTTTTGCCGGCTGACCCAGCTCATCAGCCCTGCCCGTCTCATAAAAATAGAACAGAACATGACAGGTGTCACCCCTGATTCCCACCCTGTTCGTCTTCTCCAGCTGTGTGGCGTCCTTCGTATGTGCCACCTCATGGTTTTCTGCTGACTGTTGCCCCTGCCTTAGATGATCTCATAGATGTGCAGCTAATGCCTTCTTTTTCAAGCCTGACGGAAACTTCACAATTAGCAATCGGGCAGGCCCCTGCTAATCTTGTAATATACCTCACGGCATATTCCCGACCTCCTTGACTGCATCCTGTGTTCCTCCTCATCTGCTTCTCTCCACAGTACGGCATAGTAAACTCCACGAGGCGCCCGTGCTGAGTCTACCGTACCACTGGGCTGCAGCTCCACCCCAGGCTTTGTGCTTTATTTTGTTCAATCCACTGATGTCACTCTTTTGTCCAGCTCATAGTTATGCTCCATATACCATTCAATGATTGACTGTGCCTGCCTGATTTACCCGGTGCAAATGAGCAAAGACATCCTATTATGTGAGGAGTCCACTCCCTGCTGTGGTCACACAAAAACACCCCTGGGTACAGTCCTGAAAGAGACCTGGACACAGCAGCAGCTATGAGGGCTCTTCATCCAGATCCCAGAAGGGGAAAGCTGGTGAGCACACACTCTGCTTGAGTAGTCTGAGCTGGAGCCTGCACTTCCACAAGTTCTGCTGATCTGTTTGCCAGAAACTGGGAAAGGAAGGCAAAGTGTCCCCCAAGAGAAGTCCTGAAACGTAAGAGTTAACAAAGAAAAGCCATCCACTTAAGGGTCTCTCCTTTTACTATTAAGAAATTAATGTGTTTCCAGTCTTTTACCCTTCCCATCCATGTTTTTTTTTTTATTGTCTCTAAAATTCTGGAGTTTTCTGACCAGGGACACCAAAGTGTCCCTAAAGTTAATAGATCTGTGACCTCTGCCAATATGTTCAACCTCATCAAAGAGAGTCAAGGTCTCTGTGAGTTTGGCTGGAATAGTTTTTGCTCCTCCAATTCTGCAAAAAGAGCCTGGCTCAGAGTGTAATTCAAACTCACAATTCTGTAACTCTTTGACCTCTTTTTTGAGAAACTGGAATTCTCCTTCATCAAAAAGACGCGTCTTCTGAGTCTTGTCTTCAGGAAGCTGGTTCTGTGGGGGACTACTCAAAGTTGACTGCACAACCAGTTGCTTCATTTCGCCAAAGGGTTATCAAAATGTTCTCTCACGAAGTCGAGAAACTTCTCTGTGCATTTACAAATCTAGACAGAGCTAATATCACAGTCTGGGATGCCTGCAGCTTCCCTAGAACAACCTGTTCAACAGCCTGTATCACTTCAAACAGGTGGTCTTGAGGGGCTGTGCAGACCCTCAGCACGCAAGTCTGTGGTGTGAGGCCAAAGAACTGGGCTTCACAGGTCATCAGGTCCCCAGATGTCTTGTTTAACTTTGCTCCCCTCATTGTGAAAACTGAATACTTCTGCCACAACCAGGATAGTGTTTTTACCCAAGTAGGCACACACCGAATGCTTATCCTTTGAGAGCCAGTTTGAATACATGGCCCGAAAGAATAAGCTACTCCCTCCTTCAAGTTCCCCTCGGTGTTCTTAACACAACTACTGTGTCTTCCCTGCTAGATAAGAGTCCCCGTGGCTGAGATTAAACACGGGAGATGCCCAGGCCATCTCAACGAGTGGTATGACCTTTAGAACCCATGACCACCACAGGCAAGACCCAGAAACCACAGCCTGAAAACATTTTTTAATTCAGTTACTCAAACCCTGTCTACTCTGAGGGAAGGCATGGCTAGACAAATGATTCTTTTAGCATAACTTGATAAGATAATTTCAATCTTTGTATTTTCCTTATCCTATATATCTGCTGTATTAAAAGAAAGCCGTGACCCGTGCCCTGTTGCTTTAAAATAGTGTAGATAATTGGTGTTGTGTGTCCCCCAGCATGGGACGCTTTCAACATGGCCCCTTGGGTCTTTGTAATCAGGAGTGGTTGAGGTTGTCACATTCAAGGAAGTATCTTATTAGTGTAGACTCTGAGATAATTAAATAAGCCAGCATGGATCAAACACTAGGTCATTTCTGCACCTCAGCAGCCTCTTCTTTATAACTAAATGTCTTTGAAAAAAATGGAAACCTTAGGCTTGTCCTTGACTCCAGATGCCCCCCAGAAACTACTGCATTTCCCTGCAAACACTCCCAGGGCGTCCAGTGCTGGGCAGACTTGCTCTCTGGCTTCCTCTCACCCGTCTCTCCCTCTCGTTTTAAGCAGAGCCAGATTCACACTGTTCTGTGGAGATGGCCTGCGGCTTCCACACGGTTGAGTTTGTCACTGGCTCCCGTCCTCTGTCTTCAAGGGGCCGCATTGTTTTATCATCTGGCCCAGTTGGTCGCCCTCGTCCTTACGGAATCGTTTCTTCACTACATAGTAAGAACTGCCACTCTTCGGGATCTTTCTGCACCTCACCAGAGCTACTCCATCTTGCTCGGTGAAGTTTTTCTTTATATGCCAAAGGCCATCAAAGTATCTCTAAACCAAATCTTTTCACCAGGCGCTTGGCCCGTCTTTGGAACTACCACTTGCCCAGATACTGGAGACTTGGCATGATCAAACTGCCATGGCCCGTCATTCCTTTCTCCGTAAATATGTCTTTTTTTTTTTTTCTCCCAACTGATCACTGTGGGGATCTAAAATCACCCTTGAGTGTGTCATTCCCCCATCCCCTCTATCGGATCCATTCATAGACTCTCGTGCATTCACCTTCGAAATATTTTAAAAAATAAGTTTCACATCTGAACACTTCTCCTCCTCACCATTGCTACTACCTGAGTCTCTGCCAGCCTCGTGTCTTATCTCATTTATTACAGTGGCCTTGTGATGCTCTCCCTGGTTTCTGGCCCGCTCCCTCAATGCTGGTTTTTTTTTTTTTTTCTCTCTTAATTCTTTTGAATTTATTCTTTGTTTTCCATCACGCCTCCCAATCCTACCCATCTCCCCTCCCCAAGGAAACAAAATAAAATTTAAAAGGAAAAAAAAAGGGGGAGAAAAGGGAAGAAAGGGAAAAATCATGTCTCAGAAGCTGCAGTGTGACAGCGACTTACACAGTGAACCCCTTTATCCACATATTTTTACACACAGGCATTTATTGCAAAGAATTCCCTGGTCTCTGCTGCACCATTGACACTGGGCCCTCACTGGGACTCTTCCTAGACGTCCTGTTGCTGCCCTGGTGGTGGAGATCCTGCAGCCCTGGGTCTGCGGGGTTGGCACCCCACCCCCATCCCTGTTCTCCAGCAGAAAACAGATCAGGTGGATGTTGAGATGGGCCAACACATAACCTTGGTTCTGGGCCTGGGTACTTTCAACCGGCCAGCTCTCCCCTGTCCTTGCCACCAGGTTAAGCTCTCCAGCATTGGCCTGGCTAGTTCACCCCTAGCAGCGATGAGCAAGGGGAGGGGCCCATCTAGGCTTTCTCAGCTTTCACATCCTCAGGGTGAGCTCTACTCCTTCAGGGTCAGCTCTACTGTGTTCCCCAGGCGAGGTACAGGGGCCACTCTCCCCAGAGTTGCAGGTGGTGGGAGGCAGGGCCAGCTCTCCCACGTGCCTCGCGCATTGATGGGTGGGAGGCAGGAAGACAGGCTCCCTGGTCCATGCTGCCACAAGACAGATGAGTTGTGAGGAGGGCTCTCCCATGCTCACAATCTCGGGACTGGCTCACCCACACCTCCTTCAACAGGGTTGTCTTTATTGTACAGCCCAGGCGAGGTTCAGGGCAGCTGGTAGGAAGTAGGGACAGTCGTCCTATCTGCCTCAGGTCTTGTTGGGTGGTGGTGGTGGCGGCAGCAGTGGCGGTGGCAGAGGTGCAGGTGGGGTGGGGGGAAGGGCACATCTCTTGCACATTGGATTACTTCACTCCTTAGCTCCAAATCTTGCTGGGCCCTTTCATCCTACTGAGATTAAAGCCCACCGCTGCTACAGTGGCCTACAAGGTTGAGATGCACCCCTGACATCACCCACACATCAGACCAATCACTTACGAGGCTCTTTCCATTGAATATTCTTCTCCAGCCACATGATTCTTTTTTTATTTGAGTTACAAACATAAACCCTACCTATCACATATCCTTTCTTCTAATCTATACCTGACTCAATCTTTCTGCTCCCTCATGACCTCTGCATCCTTCCTCTTCTTCTCTTCTCATTCTCATATCTCCCTCCCCCCTCTTCCCATGCTCTCAATTTGTTCAGGGGATGGTGACCAAAGCTTTCCCCTTTTCCAGGGGACAAACTTTGTCTCTTTTAGGGTCCTCCTTGTTTACTAGTTTCTCTGGCAGTGTGGATTGTAGGATAGTAATCCCTTACTCTATGTCTAAAATCCACATATGAGTGAGTACATACCATGTTTGTCTTTTTGTGATTGGGTTACCTTGCTCAGAATGGTTTCTTCGAGTTCCATCCATTTTCCTGCAAATTTCAAGATTCTATTGTTTTTTTCTGCTGAGTAGTACTCCATTGTGTAAATGTACCACATTTTCTCCATCCATTCTTTGGCTGAGGGGCTTCTAGTTTCTGGCTATTACAAATAGTGCTGCTATGAACATGGTTGAACAGATGTCCTTGTTGTATGAATGTGCTTCTTTTGGGTATATGCCTAGGAGTGGAATTGCTGGATCTTGTGGTAGGCTGATTCCCATTTTCTTGAGGAGTCGCCATACTAATTTCCAAAGTCAGCCACATGACTCTTGCTGATAATCAGATCAACTGTTCCGTCTGCCTGGAGTGGTCTTTGGCTTCGCACCCCTCCAGAATTCCATTCAATTGTCTGCCTTTTAGAGATTTCTCACTAACACCCAAGCGACACATTCTTCTTTATCGGCTATTCTCCTTCTTCTTTCCCTGCCATGTTATTTCTTTTGCAGGCACTAGCACAGTGTGACATATGTATTTATTACATACCTTCGGCCTCTGCACTATAAGCCCCCTGAATCAGAGATTACTTTTTAAATTTAAAATTTTAAACATTTAAAGACCCTGCTCTTAGAATAGCACACTGAGAAAACGGCAGGCACGAGGGACATGATGGATGAGTAAATAAAACTATCAAGAAAAGGGTTTTTCCTTGCCACAGCCTACATTTCCAGAGAGTTCTTTAAATTATATATACGATAGCTGCAATAATGTTTGAAAATCCTGCTGGCTCCCGTTACTGCCTTTTGGAGGGAGCTCATGTCACCGTGTCAAAAAATGATGGAGTCTTCGATTTGAAACCAATCAGGGACATCATTTAATACCCGTCTTTATGTTGGCCCCGTATATCCAAGAAAATGTGTCAACCATTTCAAAACCACCAAGAAACCCATCTTCTGACTTTGTATTTTGGATTGAAAATGTGTCATTTCTCCTTTTGGATTCCGAGTCAGGGAGCACTAGTTGAATGCATTGTCCTCACCACAGTCCTTCAACTTTTGCAGACAGCTGGCCTGGCCCCTTTTGGACTTAGTTTTCCAGACTGAACACCTGTCATTCTTTCAATTGCTCTATATGCAGCATGAATTTGACGCCTCCCTCTAGTTCCCTGAAAGCTTTGGAGTTTGTTGAGTCCATTGAGTTCCATGCAATTGGTTTTTCCATGCAATTGCTGCCCAAAGTGAAGCCAGCACTTTAGCCACGGTCTCGTCGCTCCAGAGCTCATGTCTCTCTACGTCTCTTCTTCTTTTTTAATGCATTTTTGATTGAAATTTTTTAATGTAATGCATTCTGATCCCAATTTCTTCTCTCCAACCTCTTTCCAGATCTTTCCTACTTCCCACCCCACCCATCTCAGGGCCCTTTCTGTCTCTTTAGAAAAAAGATAGGCAGAAAATGAATATCAATAAAAACCCAAACAAACCACCATAAAGAGAAACACACATGCACACACACACTGTATAAAAAACACAAAATCAAACACCATAATGTATAAGCAAAAGACCAGTAAGAAAGAAAAAATGTCCCCAAAAAGCAATATGAGACAAAAAGTCTACAAAAATACCATTGATTTTTGTTTGTTTGTTTGTTTGTTTGCCATCTACTGCTGGGCATGGGGCCTACACTCAAGTGTGGTTAACACAGTGAGTCTCCATTGGAGAAAACTAAGTTTTCTTCTGGAAGCAGATTTTAATTGGACACAGCCTCTTGGTTAGAGATGGGATCCCCCTCTCAGCGATCCTGTCTGGGTTGAACCTGTGCAGTTGCTGTCAGTTGCCACAGTCTCTGTAAGTTCATTTGCCCACCAGTCACTGTTCGGTGTCCTCCAACTCCTCTGGCTCTTAGAATCTTTCCACCTCCTCTACCCCAAGGTTCCTGGAGCCCTGGAGGGAGAAATTTGAAGAAGACAAAGCATTTAGGACCGAATGCTCCAAAAGCTTTCACTCTATGAAGATTGTCCTGTTGGGGGAGGGGGGTCTCCGTGTTAGTTCCCACCTGCTTCAAGAGGAAGCTTCTCTGATGATGCGTGATCCAGGCACTGATCTCTGCCGCTCTTCTCAAGGGCTTGTGTGTTTGGTAAATACGGCGTGTGTTTCTTCTTGGAGCTTCTGTTGGCATCACACAGTGGATTCGTATAAGGGATGCTTCTGCATGTTCTTAGTAGTCCCCCTTCCCTCTCGTCACTCCTCCTTGTCAAATCCATATATTTATTATCCCCTTCATCAATGAAGGTTATTATTAAGTTGTTCTGTCCAGTTCTCCAGAAGCCTGATTTTTTAAATCATGTTTTTATTTGAATTAGAAACAAGATTGAATTACATGACAATCCCAATTCCCTTCTCCTCCCCTTTCTTCCCTACCATCCCCCCAACTAAAACCCTACCTATCCCATACCCTTTCTTCTAATCTTCCCCTGACTCAACCTTTCTGCTCCCTCATGACCTCTGCATCCTTCCTCTTCTCCCCTTCTCATTCTCATAGCTCCCTCCCCCCTCTTCCCATGCTCTCAATTTGCTCAGGGGATCTTGACCCTTTCCCCTTCTCCAGGGGACCATGTATGTCTCTCTTAGGGTCCTCCTAGTTTACTAGTTTCTCTGGCAGTGTGGATTGTAGGCTGGTAATCCCTTACTCTATGTCTAAAATCCACATATGAGTGAGTACATATCATGTTTGTCTTTTTGTGATTGGGTTACCTCGCTCAGAATGGTTTCTCCCAGTTCCATCTATTTTCCTGCAAATTTCAAGATTCCATTGTTTTTTTTTTTTTCCTGCTGAGTAGTACTCCATTGTGTAAATGTACCACATTTTCTCTATCCATTCTTCAGTTGAGGGGCATCTAGTCATGCATGCACTAGGCAAGTTTGTATGTGGGTGTTCGGAAGATCTATCTTTTCTGAGTTAATACATTGATGGCTACCTTAAGGCCCTGGCCAGGCTCCATGGACCATTCCTGAGGTACATCCTACAACTTGATGAGACTGTACCATGAGCCTTTGTCCATATCATAGTCTTCCTTTGTGTTGTATAATATCACAGGACATCTTTAGAGCTTTGCTGGTAACACTGTTCACAATGTTTAGAAAATTTCTGGTTTGGATCCTTAATAAGACTGGAGAATGCATGTGTTTGCCAAGGCCTGCTATAGATAAATTGATGTTAGCTTCTTCTAGCCCACTATGGTGTCTTTAAGAAGCCTAGAATGACAACATAAAGCAAAGCCACAGTCAGGCAAAAAGGTAAGCACAGACACACATGTAGGGAGACACCAGAACCACGCCTCCTAAGGGCTGGCTACAGGTGTGCCTGACCATGCCTGTCAGGGTGTGGTCAAGGTGAGGTCAGGATGATGTGGAATAGGTTTTTAAGGGGCTGCAAGCGCATGGGAGCCTCTCTCTCTGGCCTAGCTGCTTGTTGAAGTTTTCCTTTATATGCCAATGGCCATCAAAGTATCTCTAAACCAAATCTTTTCACCCTGGCATGCTCTGGCTTGAGTTTGGCTGGTGTTCATCTGATTAAAGATATCTTAACCTTACAGACTATGGATCGTCTCTCGCTCTCGCTATACACACATCCCTGTGCATTCGGCTAAAAGAGGATTCCCTGTGTGTTCAGTGTCAACTCTATAACATGTGGAGTTAGTTAATATTATCCTTCCTATTTTGTGGATGATAAAACTGAGTCATAGGGACAAGAAGTCATTTTCTTAGGCCACTTATCTACTGAGGAGTGGCGCCTAGATACATCACTTTGAGAGCTTTAACACTTTCCCCCTTTTATGGCATTGTTCACAGCTCTCCACCTTTTGAGTTCCTTTTGGTCTGCAGTCCACTTTTCACCTATCTCCTCTGAGTAATACAGTGTAACAACAGCAGATATGAACTTAGGAATTACATAGACCTGAATTCGAACTCAGACTTTACCACTGCTAGCTGGGTGGTCTTAGACAAGACACTTCACACTTCTGAGCCCTATTTCCATCTTTATTAGGCTGTAATATCTACTCTGTAGCACTGTCATAAGGATTAATTGTGAAACGTTCTCTGGACAGGGCGTGGCACACTTTAGAGATACCCACAAAATAGATGATGATGTTGCTACCACAATATTGAAATCACTCTTACTATAGAAGGTGGGTGTGGCTCCCTATTGAAAGCTCCTGTGGAGTGGCTTGAAGTTATCACCTCATTGGCTCTATTGCAACTTAGGGAACTCTCCTCCTGGCTAAGAGGCTTCCCAACTAAGTGCTAGCCTTACAAATCAGTCCTGCATCATTTAGCGAGATACTCATCTTCCTAAGTATCCATAGTCAACTCATTAATAGCATGCTCTGGAATTTGGAATTTAATATTCAGGTCATTATTCATTTTGGTGCCAGTGTTTCCAGTGACAAGCTTCATGTCACCCTAACATCTCCCCTAAGCTTTTCTGAAGGAAAACTTTAAAGTTTGCTTTTAGGCATCTGCTTATCATCCCTGTTGTACTTTCAATCAGAGGACCTTCCTTACAGGGTAAGTGGACTCAAGCCTTCAATAGTGTCAGCCTCTTCTTCCAGGAGCCACGTTTCCAAGCATTTTTACACATTGTCTCCTCTGGCCTCCTTGCAGGCACTATCCACAAGATGTGTTGCCATTACCCTAACATGCTCTCATTCCCTTAGGGGTTTTGGGCAAATATCCTGTTGACCAAATCACTGTATTGTTCTTGATCAAGAAAACAAAATCCTAGCTGCTTTTAGCATGAGACCCAAGCATGTTTTCTTCTTGATAACTGGCACCATTTTTCTGACGCAGGCTCTTAATGGGAGACAGGCAATAAGCCTTCATTAAAGATGCACGAGGATGCTTGCTGGTAGCAAAGCAGACGCTGCAGAAATAGAGATTTGACCAGAGTCCAAGTCTGTCTCTCACAAGCTGTATGATTTTACGTCAGGCACTTTGTGGGTCCCTTCTGATAAATCAGCTACCTTGCTCACTGCCTCATGGGTTTGAGGCAGGTACTGGATAAAAGAAAACATTTTAACACATTCTCTGACCCATAAGATGCATTAAAAGATGGTTGGGAAATGATTACTCTTACCCACGGTATAATCATCCTTCTGCTGCTTGCTTCATATGTATCACTTCAATTAAACTTCACATGAATCTTTCCGATGGGCTGCAAGAGCTCTGTGATAGACTTTGAGTAACTTGGCCCTGGCCCAACTAACCCAAATGGGTAAAGCATCTACTTGGATTCATCTACTCCTGAATCTATTGTCTTTCCTTCTCTTCTCCCCAGTCTTCAGATTTTTCCTGTTCTAAGTGTCTTTGAGTTCTTAGTTGGTCGCTCCTTAAACTTCTAAAAATCCAAGCTGATGTCTTTAGTGTCTAAGCAACAGGCTGCGTGCATGGCTGTTGGTACCTTTTAGTTCAACCAGGCAACCACTGTATCTAAAGCTGGAGTGTATAGATGAAAAACCAGGGATTTTGCTCTTGGAGAAGTCACAGAACAGTATAGAGTTCTATCAGAGGATGTCAATGCTTAACGTTCGGTTGACACACTAAGGTATTAGATAACCAAACTCTGAAATAAGATGGACCACCTGGGAAAAAACATGGGAGGAGTTGGTGGTCGAGAGCACTTAGCAACTCAAGTGTCTTGTGTCCATCAAGATCTGGAAACACTGGGAGAGGAGACGGTTTCGAGAGGATTTCCTGGCAAAGTCAGCTTGTGTGTTGAATTACATTCTGAAGGGTTAAGGAATGCCTGCACCTCAGCTGGGGAGGCTTTATTTAGGAAGACCAATCAGACAGCATCATTTGTAACCGAAAGTTGCAAGTGGCAGTAGGTGTTAGACCGATGTTCACTCAAGGCATTGTATGTCTCATGGTCTGCAGGAGAGATGTATGACATTGGCCAGGCTGTCCTTGGAATTTTACTTTTCATGACTCTGACATGATGTATGCATAAGGGAGACAGTGTGGCTCTGCTTTGGCAGGTGGCCTAGGCTGGCCACAGGTCTCGGGTGGAGCTGTGGGCATGTTTCTGGAATATGCCGAGGGTGTAAAGCATCTGCTGAAATAGCAGTGTGCGTGCTCTGCACCAAGGGAGCTGCGACCAGCCATCCCCAGCAACTGGGAATGGTTTCCGCAGGAGCCATGAACGCAAAAGAGTGGGATTTAAATGCATACATGCTCACAAAGCACAGAGTGAGCTCCAAAAATACCAGTCAAGCAAGAACACGCCTCCTCTGCTCCAAGTCCAGAGTAGCAGAGCTCACTTTGTAAACGATGGGGGAATTCTCAGCCCCAAGATTCTTATCCAGCACCAGCCTCATCTATGGAGTGCTGACTTGGGTCCTTTCCTAGGCCTGTTCTCTATTTCAGGATGGGCAACACTGGTACCCTGCCGTATAGTGCTCAAGCTCTTGTAGTTTCTTTCATGCCTGTTGTTTTCACAGTGTTAGTAGAGAATTAATACTGCAGACTGGGTGGTGTACACGGCAGAAATTTGTTTTCGTGTATTTCTGGAGGACGGAAGACTGACATCAAGATGTTGACAGACTTGGTTCTTTTAAAAACTGAAGATGAATCTGCCCTGTAAGTCTTGCCTAAATTCTAGTCATCCATAGGCCAATCCTTGACCTATGTGTACTGTTCCAACCTCTGCCTCTATCTTCACATGGGATCTCTCTTGTATGTACTTGTACTACTAAATTTTCTCTCTACAAGAATACAATCTGTTCAGCCAGAGTTGTAGTGAATGTGAGCCTGCGAGGCCAGAGTGGGGACCAAGCATGGCTGAGGTCTGCAGGGATAAAGGATGAACCATTATTGACAGAGTTGTTGCTGAAGAGATGAGACACACAAAGTTTTTTGTGTAAAATGATGCAAACTAGTTCCCATTAAAAAGTTACATAGTTTCATTGAATTTCACAATTCATTTTATAATTTTATATATTCTAGTCTCTCCTATTTTTTTCCAAAGGAAATATTTAAAGGTCTCTCTTATCAGAAATGTAGTTGATCTCACTGAAATATTTTCCACATGATGCCCAGATCACCGATTTTTTTCCTGGTAACAAATCAATAATACATTTAAAAACAGGTATGTATATGTTGATATATATATATATATATATATATATATATATATATATATCAACATATATATATATATATTCACCTTTTATTAAAGATAAAAGTAAATGTGCATACTAAAAAAGCATACACTTTGAATTACACTAGGGACCCCCTCATAAACTTAAATGAATTAACTATATCTGCAGTATCTTCATGTCCACACACTCTCACATTCTGGGGTTTAGGCCTTCAACATGGAAATTTGGGGTCAGGAGTGGGGTTTCCAGACAAATCATCCCCCAGGAACCATCTGCAAGCTCTTTTAACTCTTCTAGGATGGACTGGCTCCTAGCTCTTTAAGGCAGTCTGAGCCATGTGCTCACTCTTCACCTCCTGGCCTCTCAAAATAACCCCCTCTGGAACCTCTGCCAATTGTGCTTGGTTGCCCTTTATTTTCCCATTGGAAATATTTCATGTTCTCCCCAAATTCCCTTTTTTTCCTTCTTAACTTTCTGTCTTTGCAGTTCAATTTCTGTTCCTGATTTGTACTTCAGTCTTTGGGGTATTGAAATGTCAGCTTTCTCCACCCGGTAGCCTTTGGCTAAGCTTTCCCTTTGGCTCTTGGGGGCCTTAGATTTGCTCTCGCTCCAGGCTTACAGAATCTAACCTTGATCTTGCCAGAGTCCAGGCTGGGAGTCTTGCCTTTGCTTGAAGCTGCTTGGGGAATTTGACAGGGTCCTCAAGGACCCCTTGTGGGACACTAATACTGTGGCAGATTAGATGTAAGTTCAGGGAAATGCATTTCTGCCTCCTTGAGAGGCACCTATCTGACAGGGGCATCAGATAAAAATAAATAAAATAAAACCCGTAGGTGTCAATTAGCAGACACTTTCAAACACACAAACAATACAAATAGGCTGGTTTTTTTTTTTTTTCTTTTCTGCTTTTGTTTTTGTTTTGCAACAGAGGTCTCCTGCAGTCCATGCTGGCTTCCAACTTGCTATATAGCCAAGGATGACTTTGAACTTCTAATACTTCTGCTTCTTGTCTTTTACCTCCCTAGGGCTGGGATGGTAAGCACATGCCCTAGACCCCATTTATGTTGTTCTGCAGAATTGAACCCAAGGCCTTGAGCACACAAGGCAAGCACTCTAACAGCTGACCATAGTGTCAGTCCCCAGACAGTTTTAGAGTGTGTTTTAAGGAACGGGGAGCTGGGTGTGGTATGGAACATTCCTTTACACTGTGTGAATATATGTCATTGAGATTGGGTTAATGAAGAAACTGACTGGCCATTAGCTCAGGGAGAGGTTATTTGGGAAAAAGAGAGCATGAAGAAGAAGAGGATGAGTGTCAGAATTGGGATGAGATGAGGAGAGAAGGAGATGAACTTACTGTACTGAGAAAAGCTACCAAGCCACACAGCAGAGTATAGATAAGATATATGGGTTAATTTAGAACATAAGAGTTAGCTAGTAACAAGCCCAAGCTATTGGCCCAGCACTCATAATTAATAATAAGTCTCAGTATAGTTATTTGGGAACAGCTGCCAGGACACAGAGAAATCCTGCCTACGACATGGCCAAGTAGCAGGAACACAGAACTCAGCTTGTATTCTGGAAGCGGGTCTGCGTCTCAGTCTCAATTTTGCATCTCACAAATGCTGAGAACCAGTGCCCCAGGCCTCTGCTCCTTTCTCTGTCAGACAAGTGCCTATCTTACAGGGTTGCAATACCCAACTTGCCTAAATGCTGCCCTGGCCTTTAGACTTGGCTCCTCTGCCAGTGTGTGCAGTAACATCACAGTGTGTTCTCCAGAACGGGGACAGATTGTGAATAAGTTTGCAGGCCAGGCTGCAGAATTTGGATCTATGCTCGGGGTGAAGGAGAAATGTCTAGGATAATGAAGGCCATTACAACCTTGAAGACTGGCTGTTCTAGTCACTCGCCTGCGGGATGGTTTGGCTTTGTTTCCTCTCTGTGTGTTAGGAAGCAGAGGATTTTGGTTGGTTCCATACTCCTTCTCAAAGCCTTACCCTATTCCCTCCTGGAATTTTCTTCTGGGAGATGCAGCTGCTGCAAATACAGAGCTTGCTTGCTATTATTCTGGGGCAATTACACTCAGAGCCCTAAGTTCAAGTTGTCATTAAGGATGCTATTTTCCCAGCATCTTCAAGGTCTCACCCATGGCTTTCCAAGGCCTTTTGACCAGATGTCTATGGAGAGTCAGACTTTGGCCTTAGCAGCAACTAAATTCTTGGCGAAAATAAAGCTATTATGTCAAGGTTCCTTACGGCCAAGACAAGGGATCCCAGAGGCTTTCAAAGGTGTCATTGGTTCTCTTATAACCATCATCATCTAAATAAAATAAGACCTTGTTATGGATTTAAAAGAAAAATTCTCAAGCAGAAAGAGGCTCCGCCATTCTAAACCGAGTGCTCCCGTTCTGAGGGATATATTTGTCTTTGGAAAACACCTAGCTCTAAAACCATTGCAAAGGTCAAAGGTATCAGGCTACATATGGCTGCTTTTTTAGGCTTGTCTGGAAATGCTGAGTCAGAGGTGTTGCTGAGGAATGCTGTGTGGTTCCTAAGGATGGTTAGACGTCCTGGCACCTGTAACCCTGCTGGGGATGTGTGGGGTTCCCATGCACAGAGAGAGCACGTGAGACTGAAGAAGGTTCAGTCAGACAAAGAGGGACCACAGTGGAGAAGGATTTGTTTCTAGGTTTTCTCTGGGGTTATCTGCTATGTCTTTACTCTTGGCATCCGTAAAGCATCCATCCCAGGACTTTCTTTTTACCTGTGATATTAGCAAGTAGCTTGTTGCCCCTGTTTACCATGTGCCAAGTATATCAGTTCACCTGATATACATATATTACTTTAATTTTTTTTGCTTTGTAAAATGGCACATTCTTTCATCTATCTATCTATCTATCTATCTATCTATCTATCTACCTACTTACCTATATTGAGTACCAGGGTTCAGCTTAGCCCTAGCTCTATTTTTATTTTTATTTTTATTGAAAATAGATTCTTCTCTCATACAACACATTTTGACCACAGCCCCCACCCCATACTCCATTCCTCCACATGCATACTTTACAAATATTTTAATGAATTTATGTTATATTAATTTTTCACACAATGTATTTTGATCATATGTTTTTCCCACTCCCCCAATGCTTCCCAGAGCCTCTCCCCTTCTCTACCCACTCACACACGTTTTAAAATAAAGTCCGTTTCACAGGTGAAGAAAGAGAAACTCGAGACATACGGAACCATATTTCAAGGCCTATATTTCAGCCAGGAGGTGGCAACTAGGAACTCCATGTCCTGAAGCTACCATGTTTGTGGTGGCAGCTCCAAGAGTGATGTTGGAAACAGACAGAAGGTTGTCTTAAGGGAGAGGTTTGGACTTCCGGAGCCACCAGACATGGTGCTGCCCGGACTCAGGGTTGTCAGAATACCCTTCTGGGAGTGCGGCTGTTTGGAGAGGGATCTCACTCTTTCAAACACACGCTGCAGTTTAACACGGAATGAGTTGCATTGATGGTTAACTCTGTCTGGGTACCACGTGCTCTTCACGGGGAATGGGACTTTCAGGTAAGATTATCTGACAGTCGTGAAGGTTGGGGGCGGCCAGACGGTAGGAGGACATCCAGAATTAATCCTTCCAAGCTTGTCTGGCTTTCTCTAGTCTCTCAGCTATTCCTGTTGGCTCTGCCTCCCATCTTGTAGGAGCACGGGCTGCCTTTAACCCTGGACTTCTCTTGGGCTGCCTACCCCTCTCAATGCCTGGTTTGCTTGATCTACAACCTGTTGTTTTCTAAGATCCTCGAAGCTACAAAACTACGGAGTCTCTATAGTCCAGCAACCGTAGCCCTCGGTTCTTCTTCCAAATACTGCTCACGGGCCATAACACACAATACCATCCATGTTCACGATCCTTTTCTGCCCCTAAAAGTCTACACGTGCATCTCAGTGGCAGCTTTATTCATAACTGTCCAAACTTGGTAACCACCAAGATGTACCATGATTGGCACATCGATAAATTATGACACATTTAGACAATGAGTGATATTCACAACATATAAAGGAGCTGTCAAGCCATGAGAAAACACACAAGCCATTTAAATAAATATTATTGGGCAAAGAAAGAAATCTGAAAAAAAAAAGAGGTAGATTGTTTGGTTCCCCCACCCATCCAACCAGTTGACATTCTGGAAAAGGCAAAGCCATGGTAAGAAAGTAGAAACAAAACAACAACAACAAAAATATCAAAATCCAGTGGTTTCCATGGGTTTATGGAGGGAGGAAGAGAATGAAGGGCTTTTTATTTTTTTTTATTTTTTTTGCATAGGGACATTATTCTCTGGTTTTTAATGGTGAATATATACTGTTATGTATCTGTCTGAACCTGTGGAGTGGATAATGCCAAGAGTAAGTCCTGATGTAATCCTACCCTCAGGGTGATAGCATGCCAAAATAGACTCAGTTGCTACAATGTAGCATTCTGATGAGAAAGTGTTACAATGTAGCATTCTGATGAGCAAGGTTGATAATGACAGAGGCTGTGTGTGAGGCAAGCGCGAGAGAACGAAATTCCCCCACCTTCCATCCAGTTTTACTGTGAATCTCAAACTGCTAAATAACAGCGCCATTAACAGAAAAGCAGTGCCCAGGAAGAGTTCTGGGGACTCAGCAGCACTCCCTCTTGCCTGACAGGTGCTCCATAACCAATTGCCGTTATGTACGTCCCTGATAAACTGATAATATAAATACTAGTGAAGGAAATTATGAGGGAATTGTATGGAGAAGAGTTTTCATATCTGGTCCTATGGTGGACTGCTCACGTAGACTCTTGCAGGTCTCCCCTAACTGGCCTGTCTTAGGCCTTCGTGGATCTGTCTGAATTACTGAAGGATGACGAGTGAACTGACCAGGGTTCCGTGCGATCAGCTTATCTGGGTTTCCTTTTGCAGTGGTTCTCAATCTGTGGGTCCCAACCGTGATATCAGATATCTTGCATATTATGTAATACGCAGTGTAAATATCAGATATCTATATTACGATTCATAACAGTAGCAAATTGACAGTTATGAAGTTGCAATGGAATAATTTTATGGTTGGGGGGTCAGTGCAACACGAGGAACTGTGTTAAAGGGGGCAGCGTTAGGAAGGTTGAGAACCAGTGCTCTAGAGAGAAGGAGGTAGCATTTTAATCAGCTACAGTGTATGTAGACCTCATTTCCCTTGCTAACCTCCACTGTTCCTTTGCTGGGCCTCACTCGTGACATCTTTACACGGACCAGCCCGCCTCCCACCCCTGGGCCACCCTCCCTGAATTTCTCCAGCTCTCACTTGCTGTGGAATGGGAGATTTTGGTGTTCCCTAAAAAGCCTGTGCCCTCTCTCAAACGAACATCTGTAGATCTTACTTTTCTTCTATACTGTTTATATCCACAGGGGGCTTTGAGATCTCTTAGTTGTGTAGACCATTGAAGATCTAGTAATTACTGGGATGAGAGGGCCCTGGTTCCTACGGCTTATATGAGAAGTATCGTTCTCTTTACTTCCGTTCTCTGAAACCGGGGTTCAGAACTTCTGTGTTGTTGAGTTGATGACTTAGACGAGCTACATTGTCAGGGTGGCTGTATGCACTTGGAGCATCCCCTAGCCTCTTCCCACCATGTTCAAGCCACGTCTATCACCAAGTTGTAATGGACAGAACATCACCAGACATTGTCCAATGTTTCCTAGTTGGGAGGCAGCTCTAAACCAGCAACCGGTAGGGTGTTCCCATTTGGTTCCTAACAGTGCTTTCATTTCTGGGAAAGCACAGGTCTTCCACTCAATTATAAGAAAGCCTGGATTTGGAGAAGGCTCTTACAGGAAGCCATAAAACCATTCCTTGCTCTCTCACCTTGGCTGTGAAGATAACACAATCAGGTTACAGAGGCAGGGGCTTGGGAACTTCAAAGCCAAGCCGAAGGGAGTGAAGGGACAGGAGCTGGGAGAGGTCTTATCTGTGGCTCGAACGTTCTCACCAGTATCATTGTAGAGGAGGGGACCCTGGGAGAACAAGGGAGCAGTCAAAGGCCAGTTTGCTATCTCTGTCTACCTTTCTTGAGACAGAAAAGGGACAAGGAATTAAGAAAGAGAAACAAAGTAGGCAGCGTGTCTGTGAGGCTCTGGGACATTTGAGAGCTCGAGAGTGTAGAGGTGGCAACCTGTCTAGACCCTGCACAATCTGTGCTAACTTGAGTGGAGACCTGGGTCATAGGGCTTGAGCGTGTAACAGTCTTGGTCTTGGTTGCATGGATACCTGTTAGATGGCTATGGGCCTTGAGCATCACATGTTCTTTTGGCAAGAAACATTTTCATACTTTAGGTACCATCATCATACTCTGGATGTTAGGAGAGTTTATTCTTCATTCTTCCGCTGAGCCCACTTGGTTAGAGTCTGTCCTCCACACTAGAGCTGCAGGCATTTATCTTAACAGCTCTGAACCGGTCTCATCCCCTTCAATGACTCATTCTTTATGGTACCAGGGGTATCCGTTAGGTAGGCGGCAGAATGAAGTGCAGTCACTCTGACAACTTTGTCAGTGAAAACAAAGGCTGGCGCCCAGATGGCCATAACTAAAAGAGGACACATGAAAACCGAAATGAGTTGAGGTTTTTTTTTTTTAATTTTTAAAAGTTAAACAAAAAAAAATTTCCTTTTACATATCAACCCCTCCCTCCTCTTATCCCATCCTCCCCTCCCTCCCCTCATCTCATCCTCCATCCACTCCTCAGAGGGATAAGGCCTTCCTTGGGGACTCAGCAAAGTCTGGCATACCAAGTTCAGGCACGACCAAGCCCCCCCCCATATCAAGGCTGAGTAAGTTATCCCATCATAGGGAATGGGCTCTAGAAAGCCAGTTCATTTATCCAGGATGAGTCCTGGCCCCACTGCAAGGGGTCCCCAACAGATGAAGCCATGCAACTGTCACCCACATTCAGAGGGTCTAGTTCTGATCCACGGAGGTTTCCCAGCTGTCAGTCCAGAGTCCATGAGCTCCCACCAGCTCGGGTCAGCTGTTGGTTCAGTTTCTTAAGCTTGAGGGCAAATCATTTGTCAGGGCTTAAGCAGGTGGGAAAATAATTAGGGGCACTTAGAGATCACTGTGGGCTAGAGTCTGATGTAGTTTGCATTCATACTCTTTCTACCCTTCCAACAATGCTGTCAGATACAGATCATAAAGGTACCATGTTGTACACAAGGCAGCGATAGTGACTTTAAGGTTACAGAGCAAATAAGACCTGGACGGAGACCCAGCCAGCCTGGTTATATAGGTTTGCTTTGCATTGCCAGGCTATAGTTACTGAGCAAACAGCAGCTAAGTGGATAATAAGGCCATTAATCCGGGTATGGATGGAAAGAGTATGAGCTTGGGAGAAAAGCAGTGGGTTTGGCACGGGAAATGTTTTGTCTGTAAGACATCTGGACCCAGGTCAGCCTAGAGGTTCAGGTAGCTGAAACCACTGCCTTGGATGTATGCTCAGGGAGACACATGCAGTGGGAAGACAAGAGAGACAGAGAGATGGGGGGACATCAACAGTTAAGGGCCGAGGAAAGGAAGCCAAGAGAATGAAAGAGAAATCCACCCGCCCCAAGGGCGAGGGGTGGTGTTCTGGGAATTGAAGGTGAGTAAGGAGTAAGGTTCAGAAAGGAGGGTAAGGTCACTGGGGAGAAAGCTATAAAGACACTCACGGAGATAAGACCTGAAAAAGGCATTGTTCTTCAGTGGCCGCCTGCTTCTGTTAATTTCCTCAATCAGACGGCTTGAGGTCAAGTGCTACCTTCAGCCTCATGCTAGGATACCTGCAATTTCTGATTAAAGGCTGAGCTTGCAGAAGCAATTCACCAAACACCTTTGCTTTTGTGGTTCAGGCTCCTGGGTTTGTTTGTTTGTTTGTTTTTCTCTTGGTTAAGACTGAAATTTTATTTGTATGTTTGTCCATACCTAGAGGGGAGGAGGGGATAGGGAGTTCCCAGCCTTCCGTGCCCTTGACGTTGAAGACACAGATGGCTGGCAGATGCAGCATTGTGGTTCTTTCTCAAAAGTAGTGATCAACACTAAGGGCCGACTATAGGCTGCCCCTGTATTTCCTGACAGCTGATGTTTACAGCTGGAGTCCTTAAACTCTGCAAAGCTGGGCATCGTTATCTTTTCTCAGCTAAAGTGACTGGGATGAAGGTGTGCGGCCTTAACAGGGACCATCCCATTAGATAGAGCAGCCACCAAGACAGCTTGCGGCCGTGTGACTCCGAAGCTCTAGAGCTCAACCCAACTCAATCTGAGCTTCTTCTCACAGCCTTGACTGGTTCTTCATAGCTTCAGACAGCAGCATCTTTGCCCAGGGATTTGACATAGATTCTTTGTTATTGTCCCGTAAAACTGCCTTCCCCGGAATCCAAAAAAAGCCCCCATCACTGTTGCCCTCTTGAGAGGCTCCCTCCTCTTTGTGCTAGATAGGACATGGTGTTCTAGTGTGCCAGTCTGCAAGCCCAGGCGTCCACCATCTGACCAGTTCTGTTTAGTTTTCAGCTGTGCCTCTCAGTGAATGGTCCCTCAGCCCAAGCACAAACACTGGGCTCTTATACGATGATGCTCTGGTTCAGTCTGCATGTTCTGTTCCCTGGAGCTTATCCAGTGTCTCCCACCCCCATTCTGGGATGACTTCCTTTCCCTCCCTCCCTTCCTCCCCTCTGTTCTTCTCTCTCTCCTGCCCTTTGTCCCTCCCTCCCTCCCCTCCCTCTCTCCATTCCTTCCCTCTCCTCTCTCCCTTCCCTCCTCCTCCTCCTCTTCCTCCTCCTCCTCCTCCTCCCCCTCCTCCTCCTCTCCTCCTCCTCCTCCTCCTCCTCCTCCTCCTCCTCCTCTTCTTCTTCTTTTTTCTTCTTTTGAGACCAGGTCTCTCTATGTAGTCTTGGGTACCATGGAGCTCACTGTGCCTTCAATTCATAGACATCCACCCACCTTTGCCTCTCAAGTGCTGGAATTAACGGTGTGTGTCCCCACAGTCACTTTCTCTCCTTCCATCTTTTCTTTCTTCTTCTTTTCTTTTCCTTTCTTCTCCTCCTCACCTCACCTCCATTTTCTCTTCCTTCTTCATTTTTGGAAGTAGGGTCTTATTACATAGCGTAGGCTGGCCTTGAACTCAATATCCTCCTGCTTGAATTTCCCAAATCCCAGAGATTGCAGGCATGTGCCATGGCACCTAATAATTTACTCTCTCTCTCTCTCTCTCTCTCTCTCTCTCTCTCTCTGTTTTTTTTTTCAGACAGGGTTTCTCTGTGTGGCTTTGGAGCCTGTCCTGGCACTCCCTCTGTAGACCAGGCTGTCCTCGAACTCACAGAGATCCTCCTGCCTCCTGAGTGTTCATGCGTGCACCACCCCCCTCCCCTGGCATTCATGGGCAACTCTTTAAAACCAGCAAGATTTTATACTTTGCCACCAACACCCAGCCAATTTACTCTTTTTATATTCAGTTTTTCCTATTCTTAAAACATTTACCAGAAACACCTAGAACTTAGCCAACTTATCACCTATGTCTTGCCACTGAGTCCCTTAGGGTGTAGCCAATGTATCACCTACTTCTCTCTTCTGAGTCCCTTAGGGCTTTGGTGCCTCTGTTTATACATCACTCTGCATTCTGTTTACTCTTTTCTTGTTTCTTTCCCTTGACTATCAGCCTCGGAAGACAATGGCCATATATGACTCCAGTTCTCCATTGGAAATGATTCCATGCTTGCTGAAGAAGTGTCTAGATTTAGGGGACAGACTGTGTCAATGTCTAAAGGGGAGAGAGCGGAGAAGGGAGTGGAGACCAGCAGGCGGGTGGGGGAGATGGCATTTCCGCATCATCATGGGTAGCAGTATAATGCTTCTCCCACACTTATTTCTTCCTGCCTCTCCTGACGGTGTGAGGGGCACCTCACCCCTGCTTCCAGACAGCGATAATCCTGCTGGGCCCATTGGAGCCAAGGCCTTGGCCTGACTTTCATCTTTGGAGTCTGGCCTTTTTTTGGCATGATGAAAGTAGGAAATATTTGCAGGATGGAGGGGGAAATAAAGACACACACACACACACACACACACACACACACACACACACACACACACTGCATGGACAGCGCTCACTGTTACTGTTGTTGGCTGTCTATGGCATTATTTTTTCCCCAGTGTTTGGGTTTTCAGGGCCGAGATTTTATGAATGCTAGATATTCACTTGATCACAGAGCTACACTCACAACCTTTAAAGAGTCACTGGTGAGGGAGGAGGTGGAGGAAGAAACAAAGATAGAATCTAAGGGGAAATCTAAGGGAAGACAAACTTGCTGTTCTTTTCGCTACAAGCCCACTACAGTAGGCTGACACATGGCTGCTTTCTTCATCTCTGCATTTTTAGTTATCTTTGGTCCTCCTGGACTCCTTTATATGACATGGCCAGAAGAGTATTTCTTAGGGCTGAAAAATGACATTTGGACCATTCCCAGGGCTAGCTCAGTTATTGGGGAAATGTAGGGGAAGCCTCACCCTGGTAGTGTGTTGGCTGCTGTCCTGAAAAATAAAAACACAGGCCATTTACACATTCAGGAAGCCAAAGTGTTTTATGGGCACAGTCATCAAAAGCAAACAAAGACAGGTTTCTGGACAATATCTACAGGAAACCATTTACCTGGACAATAGAAGGCCAAGAGGAAATTTCACAGTCTTCAAATATTTGAAGGACTGTCATGTGGCGAGAGGACCAGCCTGGTTTGGGGCGGCTCCTGGGAGGGGCAGTGAGGCCAGTGGTTGGAAATGAGAGGGAGCAGGTGCAGCTTGGTGTCTGGAAAAAACATTCCAACAATCTTAACTGGCAAGGGATGGAACAGAGTCGCCTTCAGTGGCAGTGAGATACCTCCTTCAGCCATTAGAAGTATGCATGTGAGGGGGTGAGAATCACCTTCTACCAGGTCAATAAATGCTTTTTTATAATTATTGTGTTTACCTAACTAGTACTTAATTTGAAAACTGGCATATGGTAGAAATATGGATGCTGCATTGCATGAGACAATAAACAAATAAAGAGATATAAAGACACTAACAAGGTCCGACTGACGTAAACACTGTAGAAGCAAGAAGCATGACAGACACCACAACTGTGTGCATTTCTGTGAGCATGGCTGTATGTGTGTTTGCATGTACATGCATGCATATGTCTGTGCAATGGATCAATTGTACTTTATTGGATGGTTAGAGTATGAGTAAAGGAGGAGACAGCTCTTGTGGTAAGGTCCGTGACCAGAAGGGTCAGCAAAGATAACAATGTACAGGTTAGAATTAGCTAGGACACCCAGAACTATGGGGCTTAGTTGATTTAAATTGTTTAAAATCACGTGTGTGTGTGTGTGTGTGTGTGTGTGTGTGTGTGTGTGTGTGTGTGTGTGTATGTCTCTCTGTCTCTCTCTGTATGTGCATATGTCTTTATGTGTATCTCTCTCTCTCTCTCTCTCTCTCTCTCTCTCTGTGTGTGTGTGTGTGTGTGTGTGTGTGTGTATGCACCTGAGCATATGCCTGAGAAAGCCATTGTGCAAATGGATGACTTGATTCATCTTCTGCTTCTACCATATTGATCCTGGGAGTCACAGTCAAGTCTCCAGGCTTGGCAGCAAGGGCCTTGCCTTGCTGAAGAATCTTGCTGAGAAGAGTGTTCTTAGCCCTTGTAAGTAGATCAGCATGCCCTGGGACATACTGGGGACATACAGTTATCTAAGTGAGTTCTAAGATTCCTTTAATGATTAAGGTTTAAGGCAGTGTGAGCTTCAAGATAGGGTTATGCATCTGAGGCTGGGCCGGCTGCTGGGATGCCGATAACTCAGTAGTCACACACCAGTTTACTGGATGAATGGTGGGTAAGTTTAACTCACTTCAGTAATCACTTGATGGATTGTCTTCCACATGCAAGGCTGCAAGAACACACAGAGCATGGAGGGTGAATGCAGTGCTTTGTCTGGCAACAGCAGGTACTCTATAAATAACCGAATAAACAAACAAATGACTACAGCAGGCATCCTACTTGGTGGCAGAAAACAGAGGCATAAGAAGAGGTAGGTAAGAGATGTGGGCTTTATAGTCTCTCTGGGGGTGACTATGACATTTGCAAGGTGCTGTGAGAAAGGAAGGAAGAATTGGAGCTTGGTGGTGCATGTCTGTAACCCCAGATAGTCAGCAAATAGGAAGGTTGCAAGGCCAGTGTGAGCCCCTTAGCAAGAGTGTGTCGCAAAAGGAAAACTAAAAAGAAAGTTGGGCTTGCCTAGCATACATGAGGCTCTAGGTTCAAATCTCAGCAACCACACAAAATTATTAACTAATTAAACAAGGAGTGGGAGGGTAGGACTTGTGAGTATAAAGGCTGTATGTGTAAATTTGTGTAAAGGGTTCCATAGAGCATTCTGAGACCATTTGCAAAATCTGAGTTCTTTGCTGCCCAGCATGCTGGGTTCTGGCTTCCAGGGATCCAGGAGAAGTTTGCCTCTTGATTCATAAGGACAGCAGACCTTAGATTGGCAGGAAGACCTTGCAGCCTGGATGCCAGGCCTCCTGACTCTTCACTATGGCAAGAAAGCAGCGAGTTTTTCTACCATGCAGCTCACTGTCCAGAATGCCTCTAACTCAAGCCTTTGCAGACTGTCACATGGCCAGATCGCTATGTGCTGCAGCCTGGGCTCACCTAGTCAAATTACCACCAACTGGCTGGCCCAAAGCCACAGCCACCAGGCCCACAGGTCTCCCGCCTCATTTTAATCACCGGGGAGTGGAGTTCTGGAATTGCCTCTAATCTAGTGAGCATACAGTAAAGACTGAACGGAACAATCAATCCTTCTCCAGGCCTGAAGAGTCATAATTCTGGCATCTGGAACTAGATTTAAATGTTTTGTAAATTCCAGGAAGGAGAGAAGGACCTTGGCTCTCCTAGGACAGACACAGCCAGAAAGCCAATGCTCCTTCCTTCTGCATGATGGTACTGGGAGAGCAGTATTATTACTACAGCATTCCCAAGACAAGAAACAGAGCTTCGGAGAGGTGACGGGATACAGTCAAGGACACACAGTTCATTAAGTGGCAGGATTTGATCCCAAGCCTGTCACCCAAGCTTAGGCCTTTTCTGGAATTATATTGTATTTTGAGACAGGGTCTCACTATGCAGCCTTGGCTGGCCTGGAGCTCACCATGGAACCTTGGCTGGCCTGGAGCTCACTATAGAGCCTTGGCTGGCCTGGAGCTTAAAGAGGTCCACCTGCCTTTGCTTCCTAAGTTCTGGGATTAAACCACACACTGCTACACCCAGCTCCTTTTCTGGAATTTGTCTTTGTTCTAGGATTCCCCGCTAATTATGAATTACAATGTCTGCTAGGGGAATTTGGCTCCAAAGATAATCCTGTGATTTCATGCATTTTGGGTGGGGTGATGTCATCCTTTAGTACTTGTCCCTACGTTGATAATGATTGGCTTGGTTGTTCATTGGGATCATTGGAAACACTTTAGGAAAATCATCAATGCCTAAGTTCCACTCCCCGAAAATTCCGACTTAATTCCTAAGAAGATGGTGCCTGAGCTTTTACCTATGCATACTTCCTAGGTGAGGACAGATGAATACTGGTCCCCTCAACTCTAACCAGGAGGAAACAAGGGACAAAATATGGAAAGAAACGGTAGAAGTCACTGAAGAGCATCTAGAGAAGGTTGTCTAGGTGATCCAGCCTTGGAGAAAGCATCCAAGAGCTAAAGTATCACTGGGATCCCAGAGCTTACCTTAGAATGTATAGGTTTCAGAAATGAGAGGGTTCAGGTAGCTAGGGGTAGTGTTGAGAAAGATGAGTTGCATCAGGCTAACGGGGGTCCAGCTGAAGCTGGGGACCAGAGAACAGAACACTCTTCTCTGTCTTGAAGAAGAAAGCACACTGCTATGGAGAAGGAGCTCTTAAAGCTGGGCAAACCAAAGCAACTGCACTAGAGAGAGAGGCTGGGCCATGACCTTATTACCATAGACACAGCAACCGTGATGGCCATGGACCAACACGAGTTACTTTACTTTGAAGTATCTCAAAGCGATCTACTTAGGTTATTCTCTGCAGTGTGCTGAATGATGGTCTCCCATCAAAGACAAGTTCATGTCCTGCTTTCTGGAGCTGGGGATGTGACCTCACATTGGAAGAAGTCTTTGCAGATGCGGTGAAGGTCAAGACTGGATTACTCAGGCAGGCTGGAATGCAATGGTAAATGGGCCTTCAGAAGA
Organism: Cricetulus griseus; assembly: GCF_003668045.3. Lineage (NCBI taxonomy): Eukaryota > Metazoa > Chordata > Mammalia > Rodentia > Cricetidae > Cricetulus > Cricetulus griseus. Next base: position 26,123,019 of record NC_048603.1, read on the forward strand.
AAGGTAGAGGGAGACGGGAGACAGAGGAGAGAAGCCGCACAAGAGCAGACACAAGGAATGGCAACAGCAAAGGCCCAAGTCCCCAGAGAGCGGAGGAGACCCAGAGGGATCGCTCTCTTCCTCAAGGTATTGAATGACAGGGTGTGCCCCTGCTTTACTTTGTGTCTAGACATTTGGTTTCTGGATCTGTGAGAGAATAGGAAAGAATACATTCTGTTGCTGTGGAGGGCGGGCACCAGATTTTCATAATTTGCCTTAGGAAAAGAATTCACCCCTTTTCACCCCATCCTCACTCCAAGGCTGGACCAGTCCCTTAGAGGTCATTGCTGAGGAGACTGAGGCTCGGAGTTGCACAGAGGAGATTCACTGCCGATTATCCTTGAGCTCCACAGGGACAGGCAGTGTCCACTGAGTTTCTACTGGAACCCGAGGACTGTACAGCCCAAGAGCCCAGCCTGACACTGTGGTTTCTGTTTCTTAAACTGTGTGTGTGTGTGTTGTGTGTGTCGCATGTATGTATGTGTTTGTGGTGCTTTTGTGTGAGTCGGGGAAGTGCATTGATGCTGAGTTTATGTAGAGGTTGGAGAACAATCCTGGGTGTCAGTCTTGCCTTCCCCCTTGTTTAGGGAAGGTTCCTTGCAGTTTGTCACTGTGTAAGCGAGGCTGGAGGCCAGGTGAGCTTCCAGGGAATCTCCGATTTCCATCTCCTTCCTGTTTTAGGTTGCTGAGATTACAGATGTGCTCCACAACGTCTGTTTTTTAGTGGGTTCTGGGGATCAGAACTCTGATCCTCACACTTGCACAACAAGCTTTTTCACTTACCCAGTTCCCCAGCCTGGTTCTGTGTTCTCTAAGGCTAAGTTCAAACCCCCTTCACAAACACGACTGGCTTGTGACCAGAACAAGCGTGGTCCAAAGGTAAAGCTTGAACTAAGATACTGAAAGTAAATTCATGTGGTATAAAATTACCAATTTGGCAGTGATCATTCCCCTGGCTTTTGTGTGTTCGGAATGCTAAGCAGTCTCTGCCTCCATCCAAAAGAAAACCTTGTATTCCTGAAACCGTGGCTCCTCCTTCCTGCTTTCTTTCTCTCCTTTTGGTGTTTTCCTACTCTGCCGTTCTCTATTTATGACCTGTTCTGGACAATTTATGAAAATGGAGTCTATAGTCTGTGGCTCTTCCACAACAGGCTTTTTTTTTTTTCATTGTGTTGCCAGGTTAGTCTGTGCTGTAGCTGAATGGAAAAAGAAAAAGAAAAAAAAGAAATAAAAAGGAGAGCACAGCTACTTCTTAAGGATGGAGGTTTTCATTATTGATATAAGGGAGAAAACAGGCAGAGGCAGAGACATGGGGGAGAGCCCAGGGTGAGCAAGGCCATGTGAGGGGAGACAGGGAGGGAGACCAAAAGAGAAACTGTCAACCAGGAGGGACAGCCTGGGACAGCAGACAGGTCAAGAGAGTGGCGTAGCCAAGATGGCTTGGATTATAAAGGAGCCAGAGGAGCTGAGGTAAAGGGCACTAGAGAGAGAGGCTGGGCCTGGAGAGCTCAGAATAGGAGGTGGGTGTGCCAGCCAGGAAGACCCTGTGACAGGTAGAGACTAAGGGATGCTGAGAGAACCTATCAGCCAGTGTCAGCTTTGAGATCTCCAGAGGCACCCTAGTTAGCCTTCTGTCCTGGGTTTACGACCTAACAGCAGCATATGTCAGCATTTCACTCTTTTTGAAGGCTCGGAAATATTCATTGGTATGCATTCAGGTCACTGGTAGATGCTTGTGAAGGTGTTTTTATGAACTCGCATGTGCCTGCATTACGTATGCACATAGGCTTTTCTTTCTTTGGGTTATACAGAGGTGAACATGCTGTGTTGCTTGATGATCTGCAACAATGTTCATCTTTTTGAGGAACTTCTGAATCACAGCTGAAGAATAGTTTTTTATTTTATTTTATTTTTCTACCTACATCACAGTATGCTGGATGTTTTAAGATTTTATTGAAGCAGGGTGGTGGTGTACACCTTTAATCCCAGCTCGCAGGAGGCAGAGGCAGGCGGATCTCTGTGAGTTAGAGGCCAGCCTGGTCTACAGCGTGAGTTCTGGGACAGCCAGGTCTACACAGAAAAACCCCGTTTTGAAACAAAGAAGCAGACAGAAGATTTTATTGCTTGAATTGCTGCAGTCCATTGATGGGAAATGTGTTTCATTCTCTCCAGAAACAGAGACCAAGCGGCATGGGTTATCTTCCCTAAGGGATGGAACCCAAGTTGCTCAAACCAAAGCCAGTTCTTCATGAGTCGACCTGTTACTGTTTCTCTGCTGTTTCTAGTGGGCTACGGTTACTTTGAAGAAAAGGAGAGAGTGGAAAACGACACCTGTGCATTTGATGAGGTGCCTAGCACAGGCTCATATGCAAACATCTGCTCAAGGGGGCTGAGATTCGGTGCCTGCAAAAATGGTGCCTAGACATACTCTCTCTTGTGTGGGGTAAAGGGCAGGACCTAAGAGCTGGCGCTCTTTAGGCAACCCCTTGGCCACATAGCTCTGTCTTCAGCCCTTAAACACCAACCACTTCCTACCTATATCTCCATATGATACCTTGTCACCCCTGTGGTAATCTTGCTTGACACAGATCAGAATTTGGCTTCATTGACTAGTATGGCTACAAAGGCTTCTACACAGGCTTTAGAATGTCAGCAGTAATGCTTAGATGAAGTAGCAGCCTTGGGGGCTCCATTGTATGCAAAGCCCCTCCGGAGGTTAGTGAGGAACCAGGTAGGGAGAAGAGAGTAGCACTGAGCTCCAGCTTAGCCTCAAAATTCAGAAGAAGGGAGGTAGTCCTCCATGACAAGTACTGGCAGGTGCAAGAATGAAGGCTGGAGCACACGCAGTACATACGTGTCTCATAAGTTCTTGTGTGACAGGGTAAATCTGTTCGCATCACTCCTCTGTTTAAACCCTGGCAGCCACAGCTGTCTCCAGCACAGAGTGAATGGCCTGGAGAGTCCCTCAGCCTGGTTCTTGTGGCTTCTCTGGTCAACTGCTCTCAACCCTTCTGTGGTACCAGCTACCCACAATGCCCTGTGATCTTAATGCTTCCAAGTCAATAGTTTCTTTGGCCGTCTGTCTGTCTAGGTTTTTATTTTGTGTGTGTCTGTGGGGGGCATCTTTTCATTCCTTACTTATGGAATGAAGTTCTATTTCATTTTTCTTTTAAAAGAAGTGTCCTTCCTTTCCCCAAAAGACGTAAAGGCAGCTTGTTCCACCCCTCTCAGTTAGTCCATGGGTGAGTCTATTTTGTTTTTCCGAGACAGGTTTCTCTGTGGCTTTGGAGCCTGTCCTGGAACTTGCTCTGGAGACCAGGCTGGCCTCGAACTCACAGAGATCCACCTGCCTCTGCCTCCGGAGAGCTGGGATTAAAGGCGTGTGCCACCCCCTTTCCCCGGCATTTGTGGGCAACTCTTTAAAACCAGCAAGGCTTTATACTTGGTTTATTTACACAGTGGCCTGTGAGGCTATGGTTTCAGGAGGGCAGAGGCTTTGCCTTCTCATGCTGTGTCCTCCTGACTGACTTTCTGATGAATGGGATGTGGTTCACTGTTCGAGTGTTTGTTTGGTAAGTGCAATGACTCAGGTTCTGCCCCAGTACTATAAACAAACAACAGCAAACGGTAACGAAGACCACTGCCAGGAGTGAGAGGCAAAGGAGCTGTGTCAGGGGCTATATGCTCGATATACATCAACTTACTGTGAAATTATCCTGAAATTGGTACCACATTCCATAAGTATATGCCAGTAAAATAAAGACACCCCCTATACATACAACATACATACATACATACATACATACATACATACATACATAGTCTGAAGTTACTGTGGCTTACTCCTCTGCTGTGTGGCACTGCTCATCTCTCCCAGGCAATGTATATATGAACCAGCATAGGCAGCCCAAGGTTTAGAGAAAGGGGCAGGCATGGAACAGACGATGCAGGGGCATCACCTGGACCTGCTCGCTGACTTACACTGGTCCAGCTGTCGCATCTTCAGTCACAGGGTGTAGATGTTACAGCTCTGGGTTCAGCAGCTGCCTGGAAATCAGAAACCTGCCTGTAATTCAGCACCTCTGTTTCCTGGAGAGAGGGTGTGTAGGGCCCTGTGTAGATGTGTGTGAGCAGTGAAAATAACAACAGTTCCTCCTGCATGCCAACAGCAGGCTGGGCAGTGAGCAGCTTCACAAGAGACCTCAGTGAATCTTCAAGTCTCCACACTTGAGGGCATCATGTACAATCCAGTTTCCAGACAAGGAAATGAGCCCTGACCAATTGAACAGCTTGACCAAGGGATTTACACCAAGTCTGGCTTGGTTAGCAAGCCATGGCTGACATACTATCCCATGCTGGATGACCATAACACAAGCAGGACAGTAGAGCCCGGGCTGTGGGTTTGGGGCTCAACAGTGCCAGTTTCCAGCCATCCTATTGGAGCTGAGGGGACTTAGATAACCCAATTCTAGGTTCTTAGTTAAAATTTTAGCCTCAGTATCTTATGCTCTTCGTATGTGTGTTTGTGTGTGTGTGTCTGTGTGTGTTTGTGTGCATGTGTGTGTGTATGTATGGGTGTATGTGCTCATATGTATGAGTGTATGTATATACGTGTACATGTGTGTATTGTGTGAGTGTACGTGTGTGTGTGTGTGTTTGTGTGCATGTGTGTGTGTATGTCTGGGTGTATGTGCTCATATGTATGAGTGTATGTATATATGTGTACATGTGTGTATTGTGTGAGTGTAAGAATGTGTGTGTGTGTGTCTATTTTCTTTCCTTCTCCCAATTTTCTATTGTTCTCCTGGAGAGTAGTGCAGCCGATTGCCTAATATGGTTCCACCCCAGTGTCTCTGTATTTGGAGAGGGCAGCTTCTTGCTGCTGGTTTACGAGGAAATGGAAATGATTGTTCCTGGCAATGAATCAAAACCAGAAAAGAAAGGGCTTGGGAAGTGTAGAAGAAGAAACAGGTTCACAGAGGGGGAGGCTGGACTTTTGGGCTTGCTAGTTGGGTGCTGCAAATATTTATGTGAAAGGAGCACACAGTCTGTCTATTATTTGTATCCAGGCATGTCTTTGCGCCTGTTGACACAGAGCGCAGCCAAGGTCCTCAGGAGAGGCACGAGGAGCCTGGAAGACTGCTAAAAATAAGCCAGCCATCGGTGGACAGGAGCAGACTTTGTATCTGACATGTAAATGCTTCCTCAAACTTCTAAGTAACAGGGAGTGGTACAGAAGGCTTGCCTGTGAAGAGGGATTGACAGGGGAAGAGAAGGCCTATTGATGAAGACTAGTAAGACTCTCAGGCTATAGTCTGGGGAAAGATGTTGGAGGAATGGGTGTAGCTTACAAAGGCTGGGATTTGGGAACTCTTAACCAAGGGGGTCCTGAGGTTAGATGTGCCAGAGACAGATGAGGGAAAGGAATGAACACAACAGCACCAGTTAAGACTGGGTATGGTATCAAGTCCTGTATGGAATCTTGCTTTCAAGCCTGAGGGATTGTGTCAGTGTCTCCTTCTTCAAGCTGTAGAACAAACCCCCAGGATGTCTCAGGGGCTTTCCCAGATCATACCGCCAGGTCTCCATGGAGTAGTGATGGTCGCCCTTAGTCAGTGATTGAACAAAACACAAACGCTAACTTCCACCACTCAGCTGGACATGTAGTGCAATTCTTGCCTCAGGGATGCCCGCCTGATCAAATCTAACCCCAATCAGGCCACACCGTCTTCATTTGCCATTTGTCCTGAGACCCCTTCACCAGCGCCGGTCCTCGCTAATTGGCAGTCCAGTCTCTTCTGGCAGAGAACCAGGTTCAAGACAAGACCTCTCCACTCATGGACTTCTGAGATGCCAGTTCTAAGGTCAAAGTGCCTTTTGCCGGTATGCCAGGCGGTGAGAGAGGGTAGTGAAGGAAGCTTCATGAACCAGGGTTGGAAGTGGCACTAAGGCTTCTTCCCACACTGGGTTGGACAATACTCGGTTCCAGCCAGTGCAAGTGAGTCTGAGAGATAACTGTCGGTTAGCTCTGTGGCAGAGAGAGAGGATTACGGAGTTAGAGACCTGCTAAGCCAGTCCGGGGACAACACCCCATTTCAACAGTGAGAAAGATGAATTTTAAGTCACCCAGCCAAGGTTACAAAGTTATGCCATGGGCTTGATGCAGAACACATCAGCCTATCCTCAAGTCTTTCTCATCACACATAGTCAAGGCGTTGAATGCATTCAGCGGCTGGTGATGCTGAGGTTCCGATTTAGGGCACGCTCTGTACCTCCACAACCTCATGGAGGAGGTTTGACATAATCAATGCATTGGAATCCACCGGCTGGGCTGAGAATCCCTTATTTGAATTATAAAATAAAATAAATTTGACTTATAAATACAATGCTGTTGATGGATTCCTTTGCAGGGCTACTCAAGCAGAATGCACCCAGATTCAATGTCTGAAGCCCGGCATCTGTAATGTTGGGAGTAGCACAGGGTTTTCAAAGAGTGCCTGGGCCTTCCCTCCAAGGCTGTGACTTTATACTTGGATTTCCAAAACAAGTTGAACACTGTAACCCCGAACCTTACTCTCCTCTCAGGGAGGCTCCTGAAAGCCTCAAAATAACTTGTTTCTCTGTGAGGGCAGAAACATTTTCAGAATGGCCTAGGTGTGGGAGATACTATTTTTGTTTTGTTTTGCTTTTCTTCACCCTCACTCTGTATTTGGCTGTCTCCTTCCTCCCCAGTCCAAGTCTCCCGTTCTCATTTTCCCCATTTTCCCCTTCATAGCCCAGCGCCCTACTGTCTAGCCTTTCTGGATAAGGTCACATTCAAACAGTGACAGTGATTTTGAACATGTCAAGTCTCTACATATGTTCTATATCCATCAATCTCTCTCTATCCTTGTTTTTGATAGTAGTAGGATAGCAGGCTGGGCTGAATTTTGATGAGCGTGTTGTGCAGGGTAGAGCCCGTGTGTGTCCATCATTGTGTGCATGTTACCATGACTGAACAAACTCCATCCAGCCAGATTCTCACCAAGTCCTCACAAGTATCCTTTCTGCAGTTCAGACCTTCATGTGCACGTCACTGGGGGCTTTGCAGGTCCCCTAGATTAGGGCTAAGACTTACTGGGGAAGGTTAGGTACCCGAAAAAGAGAGGGGGGAACGGGGAGAGAGAGGGAGAGGGAGAGACAGAGACAGAGACAGAGGGAGAGGGAGAGAATATATCTCTACCTTGTGTGTGAAATTTAAGTGGCTGTCCACCTAAAAACTTGTTCAATATTCAAGATACAGAATATGATAATGAAATATTGTTAGGTATACAAATGAGTGTAAAATGTCCACAAGGACCATAATCACACATCTAAAATAAAAACCTGTGCTGTTTTTAACAAAGTGGGTACACAAAGCCAAAGAGAAAACAAGTGCTTCTGGCTTTGATGGACATGCTGGAAAACAGTCTCAGCCTCTACTTCTCTTCTTTGCCTTTGTTTTCCTTGGAGAGGACTGCCATGAGTGACAGCTTCTCCCCATAATTGAGTTAAAGCCGAAGCAGACACACAGAGTAGTACATTGAACCCCACAAACATACCACAGGACAAGCATTATTTGCCAATTGAAAGTTCTTAAAAAATTTAAAACAACGAAATATGTGTATTACAAATGTCTAAGGGTATGAATTTTTGCTCAGTATTTCCAAGAATCTGTATCTGGAGAGCAGGGGAGAGGCCCGCCTAGTTACCACCATCTCTGCCATCCCTCAGATGACTGGTGGTTAAGACTTGTAGACAACTTAGTGGGGAAGACTCAGTGGTGGTGGTAGTGGTGGTGGTGACAGACAGGGCGGGGGATTGGGCGGGCTGAGAGGGGACTGAGAACACAGAAGAGGGGCAGTTGCTCATCCTAGAAGTACAGAGGCAAAAGGCAGTTTAACCATGATTCAAGAGCCAAGTGATGGAGAGAAACAGAGTCTAGGCAGGAGAACAAATGGACAGATGGACTTTGGAGAGAGAACCAGGCTAGGGACAGTAAGAGAACATGCCATTCAGGTCATTCAGTTGTGGAAACTCCTAGACTTTGGATATTCTTTGTTTGTTTGTTTGTTTGTTTTGTTTTTCAAGACAGGGTTTCTCTGTGTAGCTTTGGAGCCTATCCTGGCACTCACTCTGGAGACCAGGCTGGCCTAGAACTTACAGAGATCCGCCTGCCTCTGCCTCCCGAGTGCTGGGATTAAAGGCGTGCGCCACCAATGCCAGGCTACGTTGGATATTCTTAGAGTAGAGACTGAAGTGCTGGAAGTCGGCTTGCACAGCTTTGTAGGAGTGGCCTGGGAGATTTACGTAATCCCCGTGACAGCTTTATAAAAATGAGCCGGTGGACCAGTGTAATGTCTTCTCCAAGAGGAATGAAATCGGCTTCCCCAAACCTGTGTTTAGGAGAATGGATGGTGGGTTGTTTTCTGAGGTGGCTGCAAGTAGCAGGAAGTCCATTCTGCAGCTTCTGTAGGACTGGGGGGTGGCTTAGCGGAAGCCCAGCAGCAGTGCCAAACCAATAGTATTATTGCCACACTTTTCCTCAACCAAAAACTGAAGTGCAACTGGTTCACCATGGCTCTCTCCACCCTTTGATACGCTTCCAGGGTTGTCACCTGCTTAGTTTAGCAGCATTGATTTCCTTCTTGAAGCAATCTCAGCTAGGTCCTAACACCAGATAGAGTGTGTTCCTGGACCTCAGCCCTGGATGTCTGTTACAGCTCTTTGGTCCAAAGTCACGCTGGAAGCAGTGGACACCACCCCTTTGCCAAACAATTGTCAGTCCCTGGCACTGTTCTTGGAGAGCTTATCACACAGGCCTGGCGGAGCTTCCTGTCATAACTTTGCACAAGGCATGGGGTTATCTTTCGGGGGAGGCTTTGGAGTTGAGAATAGACCTGCAAACCCTTCCCTGCGGCCCATTTCATCCCGGGATGAGTGTGGTGAGGAAGATGAAAAGGGCCCTGCCCAGGTTGTTAAGGTTTCTATTATCAGTTTCTCTAGCCTGCATCAAAAAGCCATTTGTGAAAGGCATTTAACACTGTTGAAGGATCTGCGCCATCTGACTGCTATACCAGCAACTTTATCTGCATCTGTAAACTCCCTAAGGTGGCAGACTCCCACCAAGGAACCACTTTTAGCCATGAGAGCTACAGAGAAAAGCTTGGTCTGTCTGGGACCAAGGAATTTGGCCATATCAGTCAGGCTAAGGGGACACCGCCAGGTCTGGGAGGAAGGAGTCTTTCTGTAACTATTTCACTCAACTCTTTGCCTAATGGGGAGAGCCCTGGTTCTTGTTTTCTTCAGCTGTGAGAACTTACAGCTTTCACGCTCACCCTCAGAACGGGAATGGCTTACTCGTGTTCTTCAGGATCATAAGGAGGCAGAGACTGTGCACAGTGCTTCCATCCTGATCCGGTGACGTGTGTACATGGCTCTTTCTGTGTCTCCTCTGGTCAGAAAGGGAAAAGTCAGTGCTGGTGTAGCCGGCATAGATGAAGTTTACAAATAGGACTCGGTTCCAACAGCAAATATCAGGCTTCAAATTTGGGTCGTTATAATGACACTAGTTTTCTTTCTTTTATTTTTTTCAAGCCGATCACATTTTTACATGTATCATTTATTTCACAATTAGAATTCTATTGTAGAAATACGATTTATTTTTATTTCTGGAACTTAGGTATGTTAAGCCTTGATTTGACCTCTGATCCAAACCAAGGTCTCTAGACTTGTCCAAGGCCACCTGAGAAATGCTACACCCAGTGCTCAACTTGCCAGCACACGGCCTCTGATTCCCATCCCTTTACCTTGTTTAGTCTTTTAATAGCATTTTTTTTTCTGTAGAATAAAGTAGCCAAAAACTAATTAATGCTTGGCTCAAGAAGGTTTAAACCTGGTCATTTTCTTTATCACCGAAATTTATTCCATCCTCCTTTTAGGTTTCTGGTGGGGTTAGAGTGGTTGTTCCTGACAATATCTTGTTAAGAAAAACAAAATTTCCTTTACTTTTTCTAATTACAATTGAGTCTCAGTACTTATGGATAAGTAAGGGAAATAGTGACTTGGTACCTAAATATTTCACCCAACACATCATAAGCGTAAGGACCAAGTGAGAGATAGATGAACAGACTGGTGGTAGATAGATTGATTTATGTTAAGTTTAGTTGTTCCAAAATCTTAGTATAAACTCTATACTATGAAGAATTCTGAGGTATTTCTGTGCGTTTCCAAGCAAAAAATACCCAACACTTTCTTTTCAACACCAAAATGTAGTGCAAAAGTATTTTAAATGTCAAAGGCACTAACTAATGGAAAGAATACGCAAATTGGAATATCATTGAATTAATTTCCATTTCTTTTAAATGTATTTTTTCACAATTTTATTCGTATATATTTTGATCACAAGTTTCCCATTATCCTCTCTTATCTTTCCCCTGCTTCAAACCAAATCCAGTCTTTTTCCCCAACAAGTCTTTCTCATTCTCCCTGTTTCTCTTCCTCTGTGTGCTCCACTGAGTTCAGTTGGGGTTTCTTTCATAAACATTGGGTGGGAGGTCATTTATTTGATCACGGATGACTTACCAGGGGCCACAGCACTGGGGAATATGACTCCTTCTCCCCACAACTTTCTAGCCATTCTCAGGGAGTGTTTGGTCCTCATAAATCCCTTCCCCAGTCACAGGGATTGATACCCGCCTCCCCCCAACCCTCCAGATAGGTTTTCTCTAACTGCTCTGGGTGTCCTGGAACTCACTCTGTAGACCAGGCTGGCCTCAAACTCCTAGAGATCCTCCTGCCTCTACCTTCCAAGTGCTGGAACTAAATCTCTCTGGACCTAAATTTCTTATCTGGATACAGCAAGATTAATCATAGAGAAAATAAACGGATGGATGCAACCATTTCCCCACCAACATTTGACTGATGAACATTGAAATTTCAATGTCAGATGTTCGTATATATCACATTCTTTTGATTTTTTCAGCTGTTTAATAATAGGATAATCATTCTTTGTTTGTGGACCACACCAACATGGGCAGCAGGCCAAATCTGACCTTGGGCTACAGTTTGTCTACCTTATTCTAGTTTTTTTTCCCCCTCCCTTTATGACCTTCTGAAACCTTTGTCTTCAGATCTTGTTGAGACTGGAAGGAGATAAAGACATTGGTGTTTTTTTTTCTTCATGCAGCTCCAGCCTCCATTCGCCAATAACACAGGGAGACCCATGAACGTTGCCTCCCAGCTTACCCCTGGACTGTTTGGCCAGTCTTAGGAAATATTGTTGACAGATGGCTTGTCTATATATCTCATTTACATAAGTCTCTTATTCATTTTTTCTCCTCTTCTTCTACATTGATCTCTGAGCCGTGGAGGATGGGATTTGATAAAGCAATCCCATTTAGGACAGAGTGCCCCAGATCTCTAAGGTGGGAGATACAAAACAAGAGATGAAAATCTCTAAGGCAGAGATCTCCTGAATTGACTATTATTCCTCCACCCTATGGCTTTCTCAAACATCCTTAGCATTATCTATCTCTTTCCCCACCCTAACCCACAGTATTGGTTTGTAACGCCCTTACAGACATCTCAAAAAATTGTTAAAAATTCTTTTACATACAAAATATTTTAATTACATTCTTTCCCCTTCTCGGGGTCCTTTCCACTTCCCTATACAGCCAACTTCATATTCTTTCTCTGTCTCCCTTCCTTCCTTCCTTCCTTCCTTCCTTCCTTCCTTCCTTCCTTCCTTTCTTCCTCTCCCCTTTCTTTCTTGTTTTTTTGAGACAGGTTTTCTTTGTGGAGCCATGGCTGTCCTGGAACTCGCTCTGTAGACCAGACAGGGCTTGAACTCACAGAGATCGGCCTGCCTCTGCCTCCTGAGTGTTGGGATTAGAGGCGTGGCCACCACCGCCCAGCCAGTGTCTGTCCCTTTGTATCTTTTTGCCTCTTTCTCTCCCACTGTCTTTCTCAAAAGAAGGAATCAATAAATTAATTTAAAAAATGGTCAAAACAAACAAACAGTAAGCCAACAAGACAGAAACAAGCAAAAAAAAAAAACAAAAAGCCACATGAAAATCATGTCATCCATTTTGTGTTGGCCAACTGCTACTGGTTAGGGGGTTCTGCCTGAGAGTGTGGTTGACATACCCAGGAATACTCAATGGGAGAAAACATTTTTTTTTTTCTGTTCCAGCAGGTGCCAATTGCAAATGACTTCTTGGCTGGAGGGGAGTGGGGTGGACCCAATGTCTGCCTCCCCTTCTCAGTGTTGGGACTTTGATTTGAATCTGTGCGGGTCTGGTGTACGTTGTCCCTGTCTCTGTGAGCTCCTATGTGCATCAGCCTTGTTGTGTCTGGATGATATCTACCTATGTCTCTTAGCATTTTTTCACTTCCTTTTCCACACAGATCCCCCCCAGCCTTGGGAAGAGGGGTTTGCTGAGTAACCCCAAAGTCTCCCACTCTCTGCAAATTGTCCAGTTGTAGGTCTCTATGCTAATTGTCATCACTGTATGGAGAAGTACGATGACAATGGACTCTGATCTATGGGTACAGCAACATGTCATTAGGAGTCATTTTATTGCTATTTTCATTTAGCAGAATAGTAGGTTTTCCTCTAGAATCCATGATAGATCTAGTCTCAGATTCTTGGCCACTTTAGCAGTATTAGGTATAGGTGGACCTTAAAACCAATCAAAAAGTGATGATTTCTCCCGTAACATTTGTGCAGCTATTACACCAGTATACCTTGTAAGCAAGTCTCTGTCGTAGATCACAGGGATTGAATCTGTGATACTGATGATTGCTTTTTCCTTCCAGTAGTGTGGAAAGCATCTTATAGCACCAGGAATGCAAGTCACCATGAATGCAAGCTTCTAGCTGGGCAGGAGCTTGATCCTTCCATGCTCAATGGCCTAAGTAGGAAGTATCCTCAGCCATAGGGCCTTATCTTCAGGTTGTAGAGAGTAACCAATAGCCTTGGCAATATTTTGTGATATCTGGCAGCCATCGAGTTGATTATTAATCCTATGCTCTTTCATGGTTCTGAAAAAGAAAGTAAGTATAGCTAGTAGATAGTTGCTTCACCCACCTTACTTCCAACGTTTACATACCAAGAACATGAAAGTTACATGGTTACAATGCATAAACACGTACATTTATAGTAAGTTTGTTTAGGAAGAAAGACAACTCTTTGATGGAAGAGTGCTTGCATTTTGGAGTTAGACTTGAGTTTGTTTGACCTCTTCTCACTGAGTGACTTGAAACATCAAATCTCAGAGCTTCAGTTTTCTCCCACAAACTAAGAACAGTACAAACAGCATCTGGCTTCTCAGAAGGAGGGGGTATGGTCATGCACTTCTCAGTGGGAAATGTATCAGATAACATGTGGCTGTCTCTAATCTACTTCTAGAGTGGTGGTCCTGGAGGAGAGACACAGACACCCAGCCTTAGGTACATGCAAGCTGGTTGCTGAACCTAAACACTCAATAAAATGACACACAGCCTTTTTTCACTGAGGAATTTACAGCCTGGGAGGAAATGCATGCAGATAAATAAGAAGTTCCATTGAGTAGGGTTGAACTCTGGACAATGGGAGACAAGAGGGGAAGAAACTTTAAATCCTCATTTTACGAGGGATGTTTCCTTGAACCACTGAGTTGTCATCCTGCCTTTATGGGTCCAGAGAAGCAAATGCCTGTGGAGGCAGGGGTGAGGGAGGTGTTGGGTCAGACAATATTGTAGATGGTTTCTCCTAGGTAATGAGCTGGGGTGGGGGTGGGGGTGAGAGGGTGATGTGGAGCTATTTGCTTCAGGTTTTGGTTCAGGATGTGTGTGGAGGTGGGCTTGTGTGTCTCTTGATGGATAATTTGTGGGTGTGTGGCTGTCTGAGGGCAGACAAAGGGCTGCTCTGAAGCAACAGGCGGTGTTTCCGAATCTGTGACTTGAGAAACACCAGCTTCAGGCTTGGAAGGGCCCTGAGGATGTCTAGCCAACCCTTTGTCCTCTTCACAATCGACGAGTGACTCCTTGAGGACTTGTCCAAGCCCCTCAGCCATGTGGACTCCAGATTCCTCAGCTGAACAACCTGTTCATCAGTATCAGGCTGTGAAAGTTCAGGGTGAGCTTGTGAATGGCACAGAGTTAACACTCAATGACCTCGAGTGACTCGGGACTGGCAGAGGAAGGCAGTGAAAGTTCAGGGAACACAGAAGTCCATGCTGTGAAGGAGGATTGGGTGCAGTGCCAAGAGCAGCTTTAGAAAGGGTTGGTTAATTAGAACCTGTATTTTGATTATGTTAATCAGAGGCAAAGTCTAGATTTAGAAGTTTCAAATAATGTTAAGATCCTCACATTTCCGTTTAAGTCAACAAAAAACTCCAATTTAGTTGGTTCTTCAGGAGGCGCCCTTCTGTTCCAATACCGTCTTCTTATGGTGAAAGCACAGATTAGCTTAAGAAACTCATAGGTGAGCTTCCAAGCATCGAGGACCTCTGTCCAGACTCAAATTTATGACGATAGAGGCATGGAGGTTCTTGGCCTGGAGATCTGGCTGATAACTGTGTGCCAAGAGCAGGTAGAAGTCTCAGTAATGTCCTGGCTGCTTCGTGTCCCTGCCTATTATGTGGCCATCTGTGGCACAGGGCATCTCTTTGGCTAGAGAGATGTGATGTCTGGTTCAGTTCCACAGTGTGGGGGTCCCTTCCCACAGACAGCATGGTGACAAGTGCAAAACCTTCTTGCTATGTGCCTGGCAGGAGTTTTCTTTGTGTTTCCACCCAGGAGGAAACACCCAGGACTTGCTCCGGAAGCAGGCAAGTCCAAAGACTTACTAGGCTGCTTTTTGAATGTTTTATCTAAGATAAACAAACAGCAAATATACAACACAAAGTAGTTCGTTTAACTATCTGGGCTGTGCATAACTGAAATAATAATTCAAATCATAATGCATAATCTACAAGGTCATATATTACTGAAAGACTACTTGTAAGCTTTCTTTCAGAGTGCCTTCTCCCAGACT
The DNA here is from genome assembly GCF_003668045.3 of Cricetulus griseus. Lineage (NCBI taxonomy): Eukaryota > Metazoa > Chordata > Mammalia > Rodentia > Cricetidae > Cricetulus > Cricetulus griseus. The sequence continues at coordinate 26,138,095 of NC_048603.1, forward strand.
CACTTTCCTGTGTGTGTGTGTGTGTGTGTGTGTGTGTGTGTGTGTGTGTGTGTGTGTGCGCGCGCACGCGCACATGCGCACGTGTGCACATGCTTATACACAAACTCACACTATGTGTGTGTGCCTTATGTATCCGGGGCTGGCCTTGAACACACATAGCTGAGATTGGCCTTGAATCCTGATCCTCCTGCCTCCAGTGGTATACTCTATCACTCCCAACTGGATTTTTTTTTTTTTTTTTAAGAAAATTGAAAGCACACTGTAGACGCCAGGAAAACTAGTGAAAGTAGCTTAGAATTCCTAAGTTTTATTCTCTTTTCATTCCAAGAAAACGGGACTGAGTATATATAGATAGTTACTGGTCCACTTAAAATGCTGACTTACTTTGAGAAGGCGAAGGACCGTGTACACTGATCCTGCTCCAGCCCTGCATCCGTCACAGGAGTGGACAAGGCCTCAGGCGATTCCATACCCCACCAATGGAGTCACCAGGAACTACTCAAGTCTTCCTGACTTAGAACCCAGATACTGAGGAACAGAAGCAAGACATCTCCACTGTGCTCTGCCCATTGTCTGACCCACGGAAACAGAGTGCACTTTCTATTACAGTTGAGGTAGTCTATTTGGCAGCATTAGAATCTATAACTGGGCCATCCAGGGATTAAATCTGAGGAGAATTTGAAGCCACCTTTTAGCTGCATGGCACTGCCCTTCCTACTTCCTCAAGGAGCACTTTGGGGTTCTTTCTCTGTATCTTGCATCTTTTGTCATCATTTTCCATTCAGCCTTCTGCAAGGGAGACAAATCCTTTCCCCTTTCTCTGTAATTTTGGAGAACCACCAGTCTTATCACCAATTATCAAGTCCACTTTAAAAAAATGTGTTTTTTTTTTTTTCTTGGAAAATCTCATACATTTCTATCGTATTATTTTCCCTCTCTCAACTCCTGTCAGATTATCCCCCCATCTTTCTAGACACTTAGCTCCACGTTTTTTTCTTACCCTCACATAAAACAAAAACAAGGACAAAACTAAAATGGAGTCCATTTTGTGTTGGCCAACTACTCCTGTGCACGGGCCCCGCCCTGCAGTGTGGCTGGCCCACTCAGTGCTACTCCATTGAGGAAAACCATTTTTTCCCTCTCTTAGCAGTTGCCAGTTGTGAAGAGCTTCTTGGCTGGGGACGGGAATTCATGCCCCTTGCCCCTCCTTCTCGATAAGATATCGTTTGACTGGAGTGTGAGCAGGTCTTGTGTATGCTGCCACAGCCTCTCTGAGGTCCTATGTGCCCTGTGTGTCTAGAAGATGCTGTTTCCTTGGAGTCATCCTCCACCTCTGGCTCTTAAAATCTCTCCACTCTCTTTCCACATAGAACCCTGATCCCCGAAGCAAGGGGTATGACGTAGATGTCCCATTCAGGGCAACTCCGTTCTTGAATGGATGTTTTGTAATTCTTACCTTGAGCAAGTTCACTCTGGCTTGAACTGACAGATATTCTTGTGATGAGTACATCATAGGACATTCCCAAAAGGCCACTTGAGCAATACCCAGAGATGTGGAGGTGTCTTCTCCCCTTCCAGGTTACTCCCCTCTCCTCCTCCTCCTCCTCCTCCTCCTCCTCCTCCTCCTCCTCCTCCTCTTCCTCTTGAGTTACCGAATGATCCTTGGAAATGTCCCCCACTTCTCAGTCTGATAATCACTCCGACTTTGTCTCCTCCATGACTGTTTTCTTCAGTGACAATCTCAGTGTGTCTCTTCCTCCAAATGCTCAGACGAGCAGCTCTTAAGACGGTGGTCAAAATTTAACCTTCCACAAGCTATCTCCATACGTAACGCTGCAAACTTAGAGCTCAGAGCTGAGCTTAATGGATTGCTGTGCTAAAAATCTGCATCCATTTGCTATTTATTTATTTATTTATTTATTTATTTATTTATTTATTTTGCCATAGAGGTATCAGGTTTTAAGCCATACCCCAGTGTCTGGAGCTAAACGCATGTGAGTTGAAATTGTAACTTTTCTACTTTATAGATGTTGGTTCCTGAGAAACATCTTTCACTATTCCGGCCCTTCTGGAAAATGGAAACAATGAAACTTAAGGATGTGTTAGTCGTTTGAGAAAACCCTACTATTATCATCAATAGTAATTAAAAAAATTTGAAATGCCATTTCCTTGTTGTGCATGGTGGTATTCACCTTTAATCCCAGCACTTGGAAGGAAAAGGCAGGTGGATCTTTCTGAATTCAGGTCTATCCTGGTCTACTTAGTGAGTTACAGGCTAGCCAGGGATTGAGACCCTACCTCAAAATTAATAATAAAATGATGATGATGATAATTTCCTTTCCTGGGTCATCACAAAAATACTTAGACAGACTATAGGGGAGATAGCTTGTTATTCAAATGCAAATACTGCTCTCTTCTTTTGTTTTGGTGTGCGTGCATGCCTACATGCATTGTGTGTGTATGCATGTGTGAGCCCGTGTTTGTCTCTGTGTCGAGAAACATTCCGTGGACATGTCTGTCATTTGCCTAGCCCTTTAAAGCCGAAGGCTTTCAATCCTTCCCTTCCACTCACGTCTTCATCTAGCGAGTCTCTAAAATCTCTATTTCTCGTAGATGGAGTATTGGTTTTGGAAAATATGCTGGTTTTCTAGTCTTGAGTCATTTCCCGATTTCTTATTCACAATGCCCTGTGGCTGCTTCCCCCAAACCGCTGGTGAAGACCTCGCTGAAGACCCCGCCATGCTGGTCCTCGGTCTCTCACGCTGCATCTCCTCCTTCATCTGTGTCACATCGTCTGTGTCCCTTCAGCAGTATTCTCTGAAAGTGTTGGGCCCCATCATATCTGTGCTGTGAAACTGTTGGCCGCCTTTCTAGTATTTGCCGTGGCCTGCAAATCTCTTTCCATTGGATCTCGCAGTTCAAAGGGCTCTCTTTGGGAGAGCGCCTGTTATCTACCACAGAGCCAGTCATTCCTTCCTCTCTTCTCCCACATGGCTTCCACCCTGGCAGTCACTGCGGACAGCAGGCTCTGGAATGTGTCAGGTTGTTTACTCTTTATGAATTCCTCAGAAGACTCCTGTGTCCCCTGCCAGTCAGATGGCTCAGTAGGTAAAGGTGATTGCCACCAAGCCTGTTTGGCAATCTCCAAGTTTGATTCCTGGGGGAAGGACATAACCAGCTCTTTAAAGTTGTCTTCTGAACTTCACAGGCATAGCATAGCATATATGTGTGCGTCTGATCTCTCTCTCTCTCTCTCTCTCTCTCTCTCTCTCACACACACACACACACACAAATGCATGTACACACAAATACTCCAGTATGTGTATTTTTTTAAAGCTAAAGAGTCACATTACCTGGAACAGCCCCTGGCACACGCTAGTCACCCACCAAGCATGCATGTGTGAGCCCGTGTTTGTCTCTGTGTCAAGAGAAACATTCTGTGGACATGTCTGTCATTTGCCTAGCCCACGGCAAACCCACCACAGTTTGCTGGAGGATGTGGCGAGAAGGGATTCTACGCCAAAAGACACAAGCCTGTGATTTCTCTCTTTCTGTTCCTTCTGTGTTACCTTCGTAGCTTTGGGCAGGTGTGATCTCTGAGCCTTTTGACTCTTGTCCTTTGTTGTGTGTGGTTGCCTCTTCTCAGCAGGGCTGTTTTGATGCTTTGCTGAACTAACATAAGGGAAGCTGCTCTGAAGACGAAAAGGAAAAACTCTGCAAGTGTTCTTCATATAGTCATCGCCAACCGGTATTTCAGCAGCAGGGGAGTCTCCATCTGTTCTTATGTCCTGCACAGGGTCTTAGCTGAGAGCGGGCAGTCCCAGGTCAGAGAGACTCTTTCCAGCTGCTTCTAGGGTCAGGTGGAATCTATGGCTATCCCTACATCCTTGTGTTTGTGGTGAGGCTCAGTAGAGTAAGTATCTGTCATGCTAAATACCTACTGTAGTGAGAACCTATTTTGGCAAACCCGGAACTGCCCTGGAAAGCCTGTGTTCCAGCACCTCCCTAGGATCTACAATCTCAGATTAGCCTTGAGTCTCATTTGACTGAGATTGCATCTTCTGTCCCCTCCAAACCAACTACAGACTAACTCTTGATTTTAATTTCACACCAGTGCCCAGGCAGCACCATGTCTTGATATACAGCCAGTCTCAAGGGACTTTCTGTTAAATTAACATATCCCTTGATGTCAGAAGGGAAAGAAGTCCACTTCTCTGTTCTCCGTTGTTCTCAGGGATGCTACAGGGATGCTCCATTGCTCTCAGGGATGCTCACTTCCTCCCAGGCAAGGGTAGCACTTATAGCCTTGGGATCTTGCACTCTTGAAAGTTAATCTGTAATTTGCCACAATCAGCATGGCGTCCATGTGTGCCCGCCATCGCTCTCACTCCTGGGCCTCACCTATCTTCCCGCTGTTTCTCCTCTGCCTAGAACACGGTGCCTGAACACAGAGGCTCTCAACTGGGAGACTGTTCTGAACCTATGCATGTTTCTACTTTAGTAGTTTTGTTCCTCTCGTTGCCAGCTGTGAATTGCCACACCCCACCTATTAAATGAGTGAATTCATACAGAACAATTGGCCCTGGTAACTGAGCATCATGTAGGAGTCGGCAGCTTTCGGGTCTACCCTGTAGCTCCTCTGATGCACCTGTGTGTTTCTTGTTCCCTCACACACACACCATTCTCAACTCCATACCCAAGTTGTAAAGGCCCTGTTCACAGAGGTGGACTGGGACTGGTGTGTACGGAGTTGTGTTGTGGATCTCCGCCCCCTACTTTGCACCCGAACAGTAGCAAATAAATTTCTGCATTGTAGCTGTTTAATGGTCGTGCTCGCCTTTAATCCCAGCAGCACTTGGGAGGCAGAGGCAGGAGGATCTCTGTGAGTTTGAGGCCAAAACTGGTCTACAGAGCGAGTTCCCGGGCAGCTTCCAAAGCTACACAGAGAAACTCAGTCTCGAAAAACAGACAAACAAAAAACCCACAAAAATTTGTGCATTGTACCTGGTGCTGTGCTTGCCGCATGGACAATGGGCAGGAGGTGAGGCAGATGGAAAAGAGAAGGCTAGGACAGGGTTCTTGCGTGTGAGGATCTTGATGCCTGACTCCGTGGAAGTCATGGATGCTGTGAAGGAATCACGCTGACCCTGGAGTCGGAGAGATTAGACTTCATCATCTCTGCCACTTATCACTCCTGGAACCTTGGTGGCTCATCTAATTGCATTAAGCCTCACTTTCCACCTACACAGAAAAGGCATCCGTGCTGCCCAGTGTCTCAGTGACACACAGTATATCACTAGTTGGCATCCTTGCTTTTCTGTGGGAGGACAGTGCTGATTCTCTTTCACCCCCACAAAGCATTGGAAGAAAGACCCCCCCCATCATCTGCATCCCTCCTTTCTCCATCACTGTGGGCGTGCCTTCTCTTCCCTGGTATTTCTTGCACATTAGTGAATGCAGCAGGGAATATCACCATGTGTGAGCCTCACAGAGATGAGGCCATTGGCAGTGGGCTCAGCATCCAGGTGCCTCCACGGAACTGCCAAATGTCTGGGGCTTAATGATCTTCCTCGGGGTGATCCGGGCCTCCATCAATCTGTCCTGTGCTGCCTAAGCAGCCACCTGTCGCTCAGAGCCCACACTGTAATCTGCACCACAGTTCCCAAATGCAGAGCAGAGGCCCTGTTCTGGCGTCTCATGATTAGAGCTATTACCGCAGGAAGAGGCTCCAGCCAGGAAGACTAAACGAGCAGGAGTGAAGAGAAGCCCGCCATGATTAAATATTCACTGAGCAGTCACACTGCTGGTGACAGAAAATGACAGTGATGCCGCATAAAAGAAAATGGGTGCCGAGGTTCCTGGAGCTTGGGGGAATGCAGTTATCTTCCATCCACTTCCCCATGCCCGCAACTACACGGATATATTTCTCTATACACTAAAATATTCTTGCTGTCTAAAGCAGCTTTCCCAAGGACCTGCTCCCGCCTTTTCAAATTGCACCCAAGTGTCAGCTGAGAGTTCCTCATGTCCTAAGAAGCCGCATTCACAGTAATGATGGATCATTCAGTTAAGAGGTCAGCCTGAGAATCCCTGTGAGCAGGGGACCTGGGCTGGCCAGCCCCACACTGTTACCGCAGCTCCATGCTTAGGTGGCCGCCTTGCTGAGGCCATCGGTGGTCACCCACTTGAGACGGTGCCCTTCAACCCTCTTCCACATTCTGAGTATTTGACTTTTCTTTCTTGTTGATAATTTTGTACTATAAGAACCAGTCCAGAGAGAGTCTTCAAGTCCTGTGACCCAAGGGTATGGTGTTTCAGCAATATGGTCTTACATTCAAGCTCTGGGAGGCAACCAAGGGCAATGGCAATAGCTTATGTTGCTTTTTTGGGGGGGTGGGGGTGTCTTGGAAAGCTTGTATGTTGTAGTTACACCATTCCCACCTCTTTCCCTTCCAAGTCCTCCTGTGTTCCCCTCAGAGTTTTGACTTCTTCCATGATTCTTACACACACCTATGTATATATAAAAATCTACTGAGTCTAATTAGTGTTGCCCTTAGATAAATTTCCAGGGCTTACTTCTTAGCACTGGGGAACCCATGAGGGGACTTGTCTCGGGAGAGAAACAGATTCTTCTTTCCTTAGCAACTCCTGGCTGGCTGTAGCTCCATATCTGTGAGAGGGGCTGTGTGACGTTTGTTGGCATGCTGGCAAGTATGGCGTTGTGTGGATTTTGTGTATGTTTTCACTCTTGGAAGCTGGCATAGCACCTTCTCATACTATAAGAACCAGTCCAGAGAGATTCTTCAAGTCCTGTGACCCAAGGGTATGGTGTTTCAGCAATATGGTCTTACATTCAAGCTCTGGGAGGCAACCAAGGGCAATGGCAATAGCTTATGTTGCTTTTTTTGGGGGGGGGGCGGGGTGTCTTGGAAAGCTGTGACCAACAACTATAAGGGAGATGTCCCTTGCTTGACATTGTGGTTTTCGTTAGATTGTCTATGAGTGCTTGGAAGAATACTATCTGAATATTATTTGAAGATTTAGCTAATTCTTGAATCTAGACACATAGTTATCTTGGTTTCCTTAACTGGGACCCATAGGTTTCATATAAGAAAGAGGCAAGAGGCTTAATGCCAAAGTTGATGATCTATGGGGATGAGAGGTATCAGAACACTGGTGCCCTGCTGGTTTTGGATACAGAGGAAAAGGCCACAAAGCAGGGGATGTGGGTAAGCTCCAACTCTGACTGTTGAGAGCACAAACGGTATTCTTCCCATATCTCTGAAAAGGAATGGGACCATCCTCCCCCATTTGCTTGTACAGCTCAGTAGAGCTAAGTGGGGCTCCTGACTCCCGAACCACTGGAGAGTAAGTTTGCGGGACTTTGTGACACTGGCTTTGCGGGTTTGTGGTAACTGTTACAGCAGCAATGGGAAATGAATTCAGTCACCTACTGGAGAGTGAGGTTCCTGGGATAAGGAATCCCACTTTCTCTGACTAGCCGTGGGACTGGAGGTAAGCTGGGCGTTCTCTGCAGTACTGATCTCTTTAAACCTTTGCAACGAAGAGAGAGGCGTCTGTTGTAGTCCAGGCGAGGCTGGGCTGCTGGCACCACACATGCATTGGTCAGAAGCACACCCACTGCCATGAATACTTCCCTCAGCAGTGCCAATGGGCTCTCATTCTCAGCACAAGCAAGCTTTCTTCAAACACACTGTAATCCCTCCTGGGTCTGCCACTTTCCTTCCTTTTCTCTGTGTGACAGGAGGGTAAAATGTGACCATCTCTGTTTGAGTTCACCAAGAAGCAAGAATGGGGCAAAATCCCTTGGATTTGAAGGGAGTTCTGGGTCGTTGTTACTGGACTGCCATGGACAAAACTGCAACAGAACCTTCAACAGCACTGTCTTTAGGGGAGGGAGGTGATGCCGAACTAAGGCTCAGTTCCCTGGGCCACTTTGTAGCCTGCAGATTTGCTTAATAACTGCTCTCTTACATAGCTAGTGTCCTGTTCCCTCCCTCCCTCCCTCCTCCCTCCCTCCCTCCCTCCCTCCCTCCCTCCCTCCTCCCTTCCCGCCTCCCTCTTCCCTGTGTCTTTTCTTTCTCATTCAGTTTTATTCTTCCCATCCTTGGTGATTCTCTCTCTCTCTCTCTCTCTCTCTCTATATATATATATATATATATATATATATATATATAAATATATATTTATATATATATATATATATAATATATAAATATATATATATATATATATTTTCTGGCTATGTTGAGAATTTCCACAGAGATTTTTAATTTTCCTGACTGTTTTAAATTATTCATCATCTGGCCCTTTACTTTGTGATTTGAAATGGCCGAGTTGACAAAAACAGATATGGGTAAGGGCTCTGGAGAGCTGAATCAATTTTGTTCCTAGCACCCGCTTGATTATAGGATCCACAGACCCTACTCTGAGCATGTGCTATGTTCTCCTGGGGTTAACAGACCCAGTGGACAGTTTCCTGACTGAGAAGGCTACACAGCCGTCATTGTTCTCACTCACTGGGTTGCACAGCAGCGAGGAAGGCCCACACAAGTAAGCGAGTAACTCTCATCATGGGGTTGCGAAGGATCCTAGCATGCTCTTTGTAATCGGAAGGGACTAAGACTAAAAGGTCCTCCTGGAAGAGATGTAGGACATCAGGCAGAAAGTCTCTGTGAGGTGGGCCAGCTGTGTAAGACCAAGAGTTGGAGTAAGATGAGCTTGGATAAGAGATAGTCCCCACGAGGAGGTATTGGGTAGTTACTGGTGGGGAGTTTGAGAGAAACTTGGGAGGGTCTTTCCTATATCCAAGTCTAGAGAACACTGGTGGTCAGTGACAGTGCCAACTCAACAGATCCCAATGTTTACGTGTAATTTTTCTTCCTGTGGATCGGACCGTGGAGGGTTCAGAAGTCGGTGCTGCCATTTTGGCGGGGATAGAACAGAAACAATTTTCCATGCTTTGGGCTCTTCAGTTACCCGGACCATACTGAAGTTTCAGTACCAAATGGAAGCTCAGAGCTGAACCGCTTTTCCTGGGTCAGACACAATAAAATTGAGGGGACAGAGGTGTGGTCTGTCTGTCTTGGTGGCTAGAAATAGTTGGAGATTTTCGTTTCTAGCACTGTGTAGGAAAACCGTGGAAACTGTCTGAGAATTCATCCCAGGTCCAAGAGACTGGGGCGGCTCAGAGCTGGTTTGAGAAACAGTGGTTAGGAAGAGAAATTCCTAAGGCCTGCCAGGGGGCCCAAGTGCACATGTTTCTCCAGAATACCGCAGACGCCTGCTCCCAGGGGCTGTCATCTCACCCTCCAAACCAGCTCGCTGAAACTCAGCCTGAGTGGGTGTCTCTCTTCTTCTTCTTCTTCTTCTTCTTCTTCTTCTTCTTCTTCTTCTTCTTCTTCTTCTTCTTCTTCTTCTTCTTCTTCTTTCTCCTTCTCCTTCTCCTTCTCCTTCTCCTTCTCCTTCTCCTTCTCCTTCTCCTTCTTCTTTTTGTTTTTTGAAACAGGGTTTCTCTGTGTAGCTTTGGAGCCTATGCTGGCACTCGCTCTGGAGACCAGGCTGGCTTCGAACTCACAGAGATCCACCTGCCTCTGCCTCCCGAGTGCTGGGATTAAAGGCGTACGCCACCAACGCCCTGAGGTGTCTCTCTTCTTAACTCCATTTCTTATATCCTGTTCTGTTTCTCCTTTTCTCCTAATGGATTCCATGAAAACAAGTGTTCCTCTTTTCTCCTCAACGCTGTCTTCTGCTTTCACAAAGCAGGTTCTCAGTTCATACTCATCTGGTAGGACTTGTGGGTCCCACTGGCTCAGTGTCCTCAGCTCGGAAGGATCCATTGGTTTCTTTATATAGTGAATCTCAGATTCTTTTTCTTAGGTACTAAGAGAAAGTATGGGAAAGGAAAGGATGAAGGTACAGGTCCCGGGGAGAAGGCAGAGGTTTTAGGGAAGGCAGGATAAGATCTAGGAGAAGAAGAAGATAAGAGAGAAGACAAGCAGAAGGCTGGAAAGTAGAGAAGGCATGACAGGAAGACACAATTCTCTTTACCACGGGGTTGTTATTAATATGACAAGATGGCATCATGTATGTGGAAGACTGATCACATCTCGTAAAAGTTTGCTCGACTCACCCCTCGGGATCTGTGGGATTTGCTCCAGAAACCCTCTCAGATGCCTCTTCAGTCTGTGAATAAAATAGTAAAGTGTTTGCATGTAACTGTGGACATTCTCCCACGTACATACAACAAGTACTGGTAACCACCGAGCCATCTCTCCAGGCCTAATCACAATATATCTTATGTGTGGGTAGAGCCTTTGTGGTTTTCGATTTTGTCTGTGTATGTATGCGTACATGTATACAAGTGTGTGTGACTCCAAGTACACATGTTCTTACGTATACAGAGGCCAGAGATACATTTTGACTACCTCTCTCGGTTGCTCTTTGTCTCGATGTTTTGAGACAAGGTGAACCTGGGATGACATTCTGCTCAGCGAGCCCCAGCATTCCCCCACCTGTCTCTGCACCGGTGGCGTGCCCGGCTTTCCACACATTCCGAGGGATCAAACTCAGGCCCTCAGGTCTACACAGCAGCAAGTACTCTACCCATTAAGCCCTGGTCCCAGTCCCTCTAAACGCCCCCTGCTCCATGTCAGTTTCCTGTGTGTTCAGCTCAAAAGCCAAAATATTTTACTCGTGAGTCATTCTTTCCCTGCCAAACCAGCTCCTGTTTCCCCTGCTACCCCAGAGAATCAGTGTAACAGTCCGTCCGCCCGCCCCGTCCAGCAGTACTTCCTCGTCGCCTGTCTAGTTGGCTGTCAGATGTTGCCACGATTTCCTGTCTTGCAGCTGCCGCCATGGGAAGCCCTGACATTTACCTCCTGTGCTCCAGAGGCGAGGACCCCTTTCCAGGGACCCTTCTCCAGTTCCAGCCCACACGGTTGAAAACCTGGTCTTGACAGAACATGTGTTCTCTCACCTTGAGTCTGTGTAGAAGAGCATTTTTCTGATAGGTTTTCTGCAGGACAGAGCGCAGCCCACACAGCAGGCGGCTGAGCTCCTGCAGGCTGCATCACTTTGCTCTTTCTTATGGTCTTCAGCTCCACATTTCTCCTTGTCCTTGGAGAGTTTCCTGCTGCTTCTTAGGTTCCTTATGCCTAGACCCTTCCTTTCTTTCGTGTCCTCTTAAAATTCCTGTGCTTTCCCCCCACTCTGGTTTTAGGAATCTGTGCATAATGCGTACCCCTCCCTTTCCTTTTTCCAGATCCATGGCCTCTTCTTTCATTCATTGTTATTGTATGCATATATATGTATATACACACATATATACATGCTTACATATTTCTAAATATCACTTGCTCAGCCTGTACAATGTTACTTGTCTGTATATTTTCAAGGCTGACCCTTTGGCACTGGACAACAAATTGGGGAGGACCACCTCTCCTGCTCCCAGCTTTCCTCAATTGCCAATAGCCCTTCATGTAGGCTTAAGGCTCATGGGCTTCTTTGCAATATTCCTTTCTTAACACGCTTGCTCACAGCTTCTGTTTCTCTTCTGGAACTCAACCGACACCTTCAACAACAATTGTTTACTTTTCTCTGCATCCTCCAAGCACAATAGATGCTCTTTAAAATTCATGCTTTGCAAGCTCGGCTTTGTTTTCTTATTCCCAGTGTTTAAAACAGGAAGAGACAGAGGCCACAATGCTGAAGATGAATAATGCAGACCTTGGTTCCATCTCTAGACTAGCTAGGTGACCTTGGATTTGAGACACAGTCTTAAGCTGTCAGGTACCCTGTGTTACCTGCTGGTACAAAGCTATATGAGATGTAATTCTCGCTCCAAAATGACCAGGAAAGCAAAATATCAGGGTTTTAGAGGATTCAAGGTTTGTTTTATGATGTGTTAAACTGATACACGACTAATAAATATACACTGAATAAATGAAGGAAAGAAAGCTATATGATGAAGTGTTTTCGATCTCCATGTCTTGAATTCAGTTGACATGCAGTCTGATGTTTCTCATGTCTGGAAGGATAAGGTGGAGATCCACAGTGAACTGTCAAGGACTCTCTGAGTTAAGTCTATTCTGCAAGGATATGGGCTATCAGGGTGTAAAGGACCCAGGAAAGGTGGACAAGCTTTTTTTAGCAACACCTGCCCGGTTTCCCTTCACCACACATGATATACACTGTCATCTTCACACCTGGATCACGCCTGGCCCATCCAGGGTGGATCAGAGAGCCATGGTGTCAGGCCTGTCAGTTTCTGATTGTTTTTCTGTGGTGTGATGAGTTCTCAACAGTGCCATTGGGGCTTCCCTAATCAGAGAAGAAGCTTGCCTCCTAAGCTGAATGCAGAATTCCCTGTGGGGTATGATTCGGAGTGGGCTGGAACGAGACAGTGACAAGGTCAGGAGACCTTCTATCTCCCACCAGCTCAGGAAGATGCTTTGGCAGATCTCACCAGAATTTCCTTTTCCATTTCCTCTGGGTGAGAGAAAATCCGTAAAGATGAGTGAAGGTATTGGCTTCCCTATGCGGCCTGTGGCCTCCAACAGGAATGTAGCTTCTATCAAGGATTTTCCTTCCTGTTAGGTCATCCTCCTGGAAACCAAAGATTTGATGTTTCAATTCCTTTTCTCCACTGGCTTTGTTCATGGAAATGGGATGATTGCAGAGCTGACCAGAGTTGGGGTTAGTGTAGGGTTAGGGTTATGGTTATGGTTAGCATTAGGGTAGGGTTACAGTTACAGTTAGGGGTTATGATTAGGGTAGGGTTAGGGTTAGGATTAAGATTAGGAATAGGGTTAAGGTTAGGGTTAGGGTTAAGGTTAGGGTTAGGGTAGGGTTAGGGTTAGGGTTAGGGTTAGGGTTAAGTTTAGGGTTAGGGTAGGGTTAGGGTTAGGGTTAGAGTTAGGGGTTATGATTAGGGTTAAGGTTAGGGTTTGGGTAGGTTTAGAGTTAGGATTTTTAGCTTTCAGACAGTGTTTTCTGCATTCCCATAGCTTCCTTATGTGGTAGATATTCGCAGAAGGACTACGTCACAGATGAGCAAGCTGAAGTTCAGAGGATACTTTCCTGGGATCCCAGAGTTTCGGCATCCAGATGTCAGAGTCTGACTGCAATGCCTATGCCATCCTCTACAATTGCATATTGTGCACAGCTCTGGCATGGAATGGATGAGCACCCTAAGGGTGTGTAGTCCTCAGCCACAATCCTCCCAGCAACAGTAGCTGGTTTTATCTCTGAGCATCTCGTGGGCAGACCAATAAGTGGTACCTGTGGGCCCAGCTAGGGAGTTTCTACATGAGCACTCAGCACGCTGATGATATGTGAACATGTTTGGAGGTAACTCCCATGAGACATAACTTCTTTCTAGTTCTCCCTCTGTTTTTCCTTTTCCCAAGCACAGGAAAGCCAGTGAGGTATAATATAAAATGGCTTTGTAGAAAATAGCTTGTTCAATGTACATACTGCAAATTAAACAGCCACAGCCTAAAGTAAGGCAATAGCACTTTGAACGTTGTTGCCCAGCTTGGATAATATTACTTTGAGCTCTGTGGATGAATATTTCCTGACAAATGAGGGTAAGAAAAATAGCTCAACAGCAGTTGCTAGCATTTCACTTCAGTTTGGTATTCATGATGGATTTCACTGTGGCTTCACAGTGCTTGCTTATGAACACATGGGGTATTTTGTATAATTTACACCACCACACTGACCTCCCAGGCAGAATTCTATCATCTTGAGAGAGCTTAGCACTTTAAATGGCTTCATGACTGTTGGGTGGTTATACCTCTTTCTAAAATAACACCTGGAATTTAGGCTTTCAAACCTGTGACTTATCAAACATGTGTTTGGTGTATCATTTCAAATCATACTGTATAGAGAAGAATAATTAACAGATTGTAGAGACAAGGAGAATTAGACAATGTCAGATCCCATAGGAAAGTTTACATAGCTATTAGTTTCTCTTATTTCAAAGCTCTCTGTGCCTTAGTTTGTCTTTCTCGTAGTCTAATAACTGTTATACTTCTTTCCCAGTTAAACATAGATACCTCAACAGGAAAAGCTAAGTTACCCTTATTTTGCCCCATCTTAGTTAAGGTGGCTAGAGCAGAATTATTAGGTTGGATAGCCACTCAAAATAATGATAATAATAGCTACTATTTACATTGTTGAAAGCACATTATATCTGTATGAACTTCAATCAAACTTCCTAAGTACTCCAGGAGACAGGAATTATTATTTCACTTATTTTATAGACGAGGAAATTCAGATACTCGCTCACTCCTGTATTCAAAGCCAAGTGGCAAGTAACTCCAGCAGCTACTACACTCTATCACCTTTGTTATGTGACATTATTTTAGTAACAAAGCTACCAAGGAGCCAGCCTCTGTTCAGCTAGCCTGTCTGAGCCCCCATCACATCTCTTGCCACCTCGTGTACGGTTGTCAAGCACACAGTTGAAAATGTTTCCAAATTAGAGCCCTTCCCTGTTCTCTCTTTGACAGCCTGATGTCAACACTCTCGGTTCCAGGAATAGCTCTTGGAAAGTTCCTGCCGCCATTGCAAAGTATTCTTTCCCTCCCTCCTCGACTGGCAAGGTTCCAACTCTTAGGTTATGTGTTTGGGAGTCTGAATAGCTAGCATCAGGCTGAGGGCTGAGACACAACTTGGAGGTTCCGTATGGGGCTTCCCTGCAACACCTGGAGTCAGAAGGGAACAACCATGACACCTGTGTCCCTCTGGAAGTTCTTCCCACGCAGAGCATGCAAGTCCTCACCAACATACCTAAAACAAAGAAAAAAGTTAGCAATGCTATGAGAAGATAGAGTTGAGGGGATTGTACCCTCAGAGGGAGGTAGGCGAGGCCTCTCCCCCCAGAGCTGCCATCCACTGATTAAGTTAGGACAGCCATGTGACCTCACAGGGACCTTAGTGCCTTTCTTTGTGAAATACAGCCAGGTTGGTTTTCTTACAGGCTTGTTTGTGGCTTGTGTCCATGGCATAGGTAAAGAATGTAGCCGAGAGCCTGGTACAGAGCAGGCAGCCACTGAGGGCCCCTTACCTCTGCTTGATGGTGCCTTTGTTTATCTCCTTCCTAAAGGCTGGGTGACAGCCATTCACTGCTCTGTGTTACGATAAATCTTTCTGCCAAAATCCACTGAGCCCCACCGCCACATGTGTGCTGTACACCAACAGCCGGCCCGAGTTAGGGCCCCAAATAATGCACAGAGAGACTTGTATTAGGTACAATGCTGCTTGGCCAATGACTAGGATTCTCATCTGCTACCTCAGTCTCAAATATCATACATCTATATATTTTATAAGACTTATCTTTTCGGACGCCTTATTGCTGGTGGATCACATTGCTCCGCTGGAGGAAGAGCGGAGGGGAAAAGAGGACACTTCCTGTTTCCTTTGCTTAAATATGAGTCTCCTTGCGATGTCACTTCCTGCCTGGATCACTACTTCTCTACTACATTTCCCAGAATCCTCTTTGACTCCTAACTTACTGTTTCATTGGCCAAACAGAGCTTTATTAAACAGTCAATAAGATAAACATACACAGAAGTACTTTCCCCATCAGCTCTCGATCCTTTATCATATAAAAAGCAACTCTAGAAAGATGTATTATCCATGCTTTATTTCTGCGGACATTTCTCAGTGGGCCTAGCGATGCTATAACCTATGTAATATAGAGATGAAGGGATGTAAGATGGGAACGAGGTTATTCTTGCCTACAAAGAGTTTATCCTCAGACCTCGGTACCCTAATGGCTATAATGAAAACAGGGTTTCCCAAAACTTCACAGTAAGTAGCTGTGCAAATTCTCTAAGTTGTATTAATTGTCACCTGGGAGGCCCTCTCCCCGACATACACTCTTGGGATTAACCAAGCACATATTTTATCCTGACTTGCCTGGTATATGGGCTCCCAGGGTACTGTACCAAACAGGACAGTGCTATTCAATGTGACATGTATGAAGTCAGTGACGGTGTGTGTGGAACAGAGACCTATCAGTTTTTTTAAAAGCTTGATTTCCATTATTTTTAGTGTGTGTGTGTGTGTGTGTGTGTGTGTGTGTGTGTGTGTGTGTGTGAAAGCAGTGCTTCTAGAGTTCAGAATGTGGTATCAGAGAACTTGGTGCTAAAGCTACAGGCATTTGTGAATTGCCTGACATGGGTGCTGGGACTCAAACTCAAACCCTGAGTCTCAGTAGGTGCTCTTAACCACGGTGTCATCTTCCCAGGCCCATAACCTTAAAGGAACTCTAGATCAGGCAAACTTGGGAAAGAAGAATCTAGGCCACTCCCTTCCTTTATAACATAGATCAAGAATGCCAATGAAGGGACATTTCCCACTTGGAACAACAACAGTGCCCAGAGTCCCGTTGAAGAAGGTCTTCATTGTGTCTGAGGACTCAGTGACCAACCATCTCTGCCTCTCTACCCTCTCATTTCACAAACCTGCTCATAGCTCATTTCTTTAAATGACACCGATGTCTGGAGTCTGAGAATATTCTTTCCCTTTGCCATTAAGGGTCAGTTCCACACTCTGTAGGTGGAAATGTAAAGAGATGGCATTTCCTTAGCTGCCCCAGTGTTCTTCGTCTCTTTTGAAAGAGTCTCACTGTGTGTGCCACACTTAATGTCGAATTCATCATTCTTCAGTTTGCTTCTTCCCAGTGCAGGTGGGTGCCACTGTGCCTGAGTCATGAGTATTGTTATTCAGGACTGGTTCAGTTGTCCTTCATGAATACATTGAAGTGGCAGCTCTTCTAAACCTGGTATGCCACAGATTTTATTTATTTATTTATTTATTTATTTATTTATTTATTTATTTATTTTTGGATTATGTAGGATAAACTGCCGAGATAGCACACTTTCTCAAAAATGGTTTTAGTCACAATGTCTGATTTCATCTTGACAGTGGCTTCGGTTTTATTAAGTAACTTCCAGAATTAAAGCAGAATTAAAGAACAGGGTTCATTTCATTTGTTGCATAATTGCATAATTGTGGGTACAATTTGGTCATTTTTTCCCCATTTTTTCCCAGTTTTTAAGGATGACTAGTAAGAAAACCCTTTGAGGTTATAATAATGCACCAAAATATTTAGCCTTATAGAAGGGAGTGGCTAAACCTTGTTTTTTTGTTTTTGTTTTTGCTTTGCTTTGTTTTCCTGAAGGCAAGATGGTAGTTTAGGCTTCTGGATGGCATTACTCTGGTGGTACTATGAAACTTGAGTGCAGTGCTATGAAAGCAGCTATAAACACACTAAATAGATCAATAAGTATGGCCATGTGTCAATAAAGGTTTACTTATAAAATAAGGGGATAAGCAATAGAATGTACTTTTATGCCCGCCCTTTCATACATTTAGAAATGTACACTGGCGTTCCTTAGGGATTGTGATTTTAGGGAGTAAAGACAGTGGACAAGAAGGGTTTGAACTAACATAACACCTTTGTACATCCTCTTCCTAATGTTCTAAGAATCAGAAAATGAGTGAAGAATATGCATATAGCTTCCAGGACTGTTGTTGATATTATAAGAAATGTTATATAAATTTCCTGACAGGTGGGACTTAGTGGATCTGTCCCCAACTCTGATCCCTATCCACCAAAGCATATTTTCCCCTTACTACCTCCACAAAGCCCTTGTTGGACAGCCTTTCTTGCCCCATGAGCTTGGGTCATGCAGGTGCAATTTTCTCATGATCAGTGTATGTCTGTTCTCATCTTCCTGGCCTACAAGTCTCTGGTGTGCAGAAAATCAGGCAGCCTCCTCCAGAAATTCAGTAGAAAAGAATTTCTAGGCAGACTGCCTAAGAGCTGCACTGGGTTCTTCGAAAGCAGCTATGGCATCTGGTAAGCGTTGATTCTGTGAGATCATTGGCAGACACTGTTCTTTGAGGACTGACCTTGAGCCTCCAGGCATCAGGCTGGGAATGACAACACCAACACCTTCTCCATGAGCAAAGCCCGGACAGTGCTGTAGAGATGAACCTCACAGAGCGTTTGCTGTTTCCTGCAGATGGGCATTTTAGCTTTGCCTAGGCCACAGCTATAAACTGGGCTGAATGTTCAATAAGACCTCAGAGGGTGGCTTTTATCTCTCTTCCTTGACTATTCCAAAGAACACTGTAATAGACACATTAAGTTCTATTCCCACCCAGTTGTGTTGGGACAAGACCCTCACCAAGCTTTCTTGGGGACATTGGGAACAAGACCTACAACAGGCTTTGGGAACACCTTGCTCTTTATCCTTTCATTTTCCAGCAAAGGATGTTTTGTCCTGTTGAGGAGATTTTCTTTTTCTTAAACTCATGGATTTCCAAAGCTAAAGAAAGTTCAAGATTTCCTCTTTGGGGATAATATTTAAATTTGTTATGAGAGTTTATGAAGAGTATTAAATATTGAGTATTTTAGAGGGAATGTTTCTTCTCTCATTCCATGACTTGAATTTGCAGGAGGATTTGCAAATATGTACCCCTTTATAATTTACATGTATTCATATATAGATATAAATGTTTGCATATATGTGTAGATACACACATTCATATAAATTTATTTATTATTGTTTACCTCTTTCATATATACTGAGTGTAATATATATTAAGAGCGATAATTAGGATGCATATATTATGTGTGCATATATGTATGAGCACACACGTATGCCTGTGTGTAGGAGGTGTATAATATAATAGTAATAATTTGTTAGTTACAGTGCTGAAGGATTTGACAATCCCATAGCTTCTTGTATCAGAAACATAGAAAGGACTGAGCTGGGAAGACTTCATCTATGGTCTCTCAGGAGCCAATAGTCTATGGTTTCCTAGATATGTCTTCTCTGGAAGGTTGAATGGGAGCTGAGGATCCACTTCCAAGATGTGTGCTACTCAGGGCTATCAAATCAATGCTGGCTGTTTGCCAAGATCGTTATTGGTTCTTCTCTGTAAGAGGATTTGGATATTATCCTAGAATGGTGACTGACTTCCTGGGATGAGCAATTTATGAACTAAAGACAGGGCTACCAGGCAGGGTGGTGGTGGCACATGCCTTTAATCCCAGCACTTGGGAGGCAGAGGCAAGCAGATCTCTGTGAGTTCAAGACCAGCCTGGTCTACAGAGTGACCAGCGGGGCAGGGGGAGGCATAGTAGTAGTTCTGTCCTTTTTTGGGGGTGCGGTTCGAGACAGGGTTTCTCTGTGTATCTTTGGAGCCTATCCTGGCACTCACTCTGGAGACCAGGCTGGCCTCGAACTCTCAGAGATCCACCTGCCTCTGCCTCCCAAATGCTGGGATTAAAGGCGTGTGCCACCAACGCCCGGCTGCTACTATGCTTTTCATGATACAATCTTGGTAGTGTTGTGTGCTTGCTCATACCACATTTTATTTTTGTTTGGTTTTTGTTCTTTTTGTGCAGGGTCTCATGTCTCCCAGGCTGCCTTTGAACTCTCTCTGTATCTATGAAAGACCTAGAACTCATCATCCTGTTTCTACCTTCTTAGTGCCAGGATTATAGGCATGAACCTTCACTCCTGGTTTCTATCCATCTGGACATAGAAACCGGGCATTTATACACATTATGCAAGTACTCTACTAACTACACTAATCCTCATCCCAGGTGTAATATTTTATTGGTTACGACTGTCCAGAAATCCAAATGGGAGGTGACCACACAGAGCGTTAAGTACCAGTGGTGAGAATTCCTGAGGACCACGTTGTGGACCTGACCCCACTGTTTTCTTGATGGGAAATAAAAGGAGAATTATAACTGAGCAGTAAGAACCATAAGAAAAGAAGTGGCAAGTTTCAGCAATCAGCCATAAGGACAGGGTGACCAAAGTGTCACTTTAGAAGGCTTGTCAGGGAAAGCAATATTTGTGCTAGGGGATGGCAAATGGATGGGAGCTGCTCAGGCTTGGGAGTGAGGGTGTGGGAACAGTACTCCAGTAGAGGGAAGGACATTCTTTAAGTTTCATCTAGAATGACATTTCTTCCAAATCTCCAGTCCCACGAGATAGGGGACAAAAAAGTTCTGCACTGCAGTACGTTGGGAAAATGTAGTTCACCTCCGTTTCTGTGAGAGATTTGTGGTTCTCACCGATATTGAAGAGCCTGAGAAAGTTTGCACTAAAGATACTTTTTAACAGCCTGGGAAAATGTACTGTGGAGCACATTTTGGGAAAAGTTGCATTAGACAATCAGGACTTCCAGTTTCTTGCCAAACCCTTATTAATCTCTCTCAGTACTTCCAGTAACTTAAAGGGAGAAGAGGAGGGATAAATGAACTACTCATTCATCCACTGCAGTGGTGGGTAGTTCTATAACTTTAAGAGATACACTCTGATTTAAGAGGCTTGAGCCCCAAATGAGGAAGTACAGACCTAAATATTGAGAAGGCTGAGGGTAGATTTTGAGTTAACTGCTTCCACGGGTTCAGACTCAATCCTTAGAAACCTGGGTTGGCCTAGGCTTACATAGATAGTGGCTAACAAGATGACCAGCGACTCTAGTCTGTTTTCAGCCAAGAGCAATGACTGTTTGATTAAGCAAATGGTAAAGATGGCCATTGACTGGACAAGCCAAGGCCACAGGCAAGAAGAATGAGGCATCCCATTGGCTCCAGGCCATCTTAGAATACTAAGAGCTTTGAGATGCTTCTCCCTAGACTACATGTATGTAGAGAGAGGAGAGAATAGTTAGTAAATAGTAGGAAAGAATTACTGGGAAAAGGACTCCAAGTCAATGAAGTAACAGCTGTGCCCATTTATTAATCAATCATGCATTCATTGTTCATTTCTTGGTACAGATGCAGTAAAGATGTTGTTGTTAATTCCTTATTGAAAGAGCACAGAGTGGCTTTGGACACCACATATTCATCCAGATCCAGGTACCACCTGATTGGCTCTCCATCTAGTCTTCCAATTCATGCCAGAGAAGCTATGGATGACCCTGGCTTACAAGGACAGAATAGAATGGTGAGTGTCTTTCCTGCAGGCAACAATGGCTTCCCATAGCTAGAATGATCTGTTCTTACTAAGACTGAATGAAGGGCAGAAAGGAGGGGTCATGTGTTCTTACGAGATAAGAGGTTCTCAGTCCTCTCTAGGTATTAGGATCATCTTGGAGAAATGAAATCAACATTGGGGGTCACCCATTACAGGTTGATTTAGTCTGGCTTGGGGTGACTTTTTCTTTTACACACTGTGAATCCTAATGATCTCCAAAGTGGAGAACACAAGAGTCTCATGAACGCTACAAACATGGCAGAAACAAAGGCTTTTTCCTTTTCCCTGCTGAAATAACAGCACCCACCCCATCAGCTAGCTCACATGCAATCTGTCTGCCTGAGGACTTCCAGCAAACATAATGATGATTGTTTGTGGGATCATTAGTGCAGTTGCTCATTCTCTGATAGAGGTTAAGTCTATAGTCTGGAAACACAAAAGGCAATGCTTAAAAGCTAGAAAATTCAGTCCCAAACTTGGCTTCTGAGACAGCTGGCTAGTGCTAGACTCACCTAGCTTTCTACTGGGGAGCTTTGTTAACTGTAGCTGGCACCCTTGTCAGTTTCTAGCCGCCTCCATCCCTGCTGTTCTGCAGCCATAACTCTTGAGATGAAGCTTATCCTATTCACCCATCCTGCAGACCCCCAGCTGCATGGCCCTACTGGGTCTAGAGTAAGATATTTTGCTGCATCGTTTTTTGAGGGTGTGGCTACTGGTGTAGGAACCACAAGTGCTTCCAAAGATTGTGATCCTGGTGTTAGGGAAGGGATGCTCCTGTTCGTCCCCTTCGGTAGAACACTTAGCTTCTTGGTAATTATTCATCTCCACTTTCCCATTGCATGGGCCCTTGTGGCCTTTTGAAAAAGACTGCCTTGTGTGTGGCCCAGCCTCATTCTATCTATGTGATCTTTGGTAACTGACTTCTCAGTTTTCTTCATATCCAAGTGCAAATAAAGTAGCATCTATTTTATAGTACTGCTAAAGAATTTCTATCTATACACACACATATATGTCAGCTACATCAAAATCAGGGATAACTACACTGAGATGTAAGTATTTGTAATACATATGCATGCATGTATATGAGCACATACTAGGGGCCTGGAAAATATTATTCATGCAGCATTGCTGATTCTTGCACACAACTATCCAACACCCATGTCCATATACCTTTGATGGAGCCTGTTGTCCTCTCCACAACCCACCCCGGAAAATTTCTGCTGGGTTGCTTGGCTCTCACCTGGGGCTCCTGGTATCTTGGTCCCAGGTTGTGGAATCTAGGTGAATAGTGAGCTCTGGGGCTGTACATGGTGCACCAGTGTGGCCATTCATGGTACTTCTGTTCTGTTCTCCATGGAATTTGGAATTACAATGTTTCCCAAGAGGAGCCTTCTTAGGGTTGATGGGTAAATTGGGATTTGACCACAAGGGCCATGATCTTCAGGGATGGGACTTTGTTTGTTTTAAGCATTTGTGTCTATGAGCCCCGTGTCAGCAAATTATTCTCCACATTTGTATCCATTGCCCTTTATTTCCAATGACAGTTGAAATACTCTGAAGAATTATTTGAAGGCAACTGTTGCTACGGACAGACTCTAAGATCCCTGTGCCAGCTGCAGTGTGCAAGACATGAAACATTTTATTTGTATTTTTAAATTATCTGAGCACATTAATGGGGCCTGGGATCAGTTGTGGTTACTCACATTCCTACCTAGACAGTGAATCTGAGCAGCACAGACAAGAACAAGAAAGAACAAGAAAAGTGGTTAAAATTAGAGAAATCTGAGGTCAAGGTTCACACACTCATTCCGGTTGTGGTCCATGAATCCCTGCCGAGGAAGAGATCTACAGAGAATAGTAATGACATTTCTTGCTTCTCATGACCCCCAAGGACTTTCTTTTCTGATTCAGACACTGGTGAGTCTGGTGACCCTGGGTTCTGTCATAGCTAATACCTGAAGTAGAGTTTCTTACAAAGGTTGGAAAGATTGATAAGATGTCATTCTTAAAAACAGCATAATTCATGTTGCCTGGAGAATACTTTTTTTTCCATTGATAGATACGCTCTCACTAGGTAGCCCCTCTGAGTTTTTACTTATTTGCTTGCACATTGACTCTAGTTCTACTAGTATCTGTATAAATGGGGGCAAGTCATTTCATTTTTCTGTGTCTCTATTTTCATATCTGTGAAAAGGAAATGCTAACTATCTCCCTGAAGGGCTGTAGCAGCAAGGCTTCAATGGCACCCACTCGTGACATGTAGTAAGCACATTGTGTAAGTGTTAGCATTTTTTTTTTTGAGACAGGGTTTCTCTGTGTAGTTTTGGAGCCCATCCTGGCACTCGCTCTGGAGACCAGGCTGGCCTCGAACTCACAGTCTCTGCCTCTTGAGTGCTGGCTTTAAAGGCTTAGGCCAACAATGCCCAGCTAAGTGTTAGCATTTTAGTGTTAGCATATGCAATGAATTAGGCATTAAATGGAGAGGATTGGATGTCTCAGAACACAAATATGAGATATGGGATGAAATGATCAATTTGAGAACAGATCCAAGTGAAAATGGAAAGTCAAGAACTGTCACTTTTTGAGCTCCTCTGGTATGTTCAAATTCCTTACATAAAGCTACAATAAACTTGGATGTTTTCACACACCTTAAAGATGGCAAAAAATTGGGGCTGGCCAAAGCAGGATAGAGCAAAGAAGGAAAGCATGGGTTTGTGGGCTGAAACCTGTGCCATGGGTGATGACTGATGGAAGGTAACAGACCTGAAATACCCTAAGAAGGAGTGAGGGTCAGGAATGGGGCAGGAATGAGCCAGCCCTCTATGTTGGCCAATGAGAACTGGAGATTGCTGCTCTATTCTGTGTTTCAATACTGATGCCTTGGCTTCTTGGGGCTGGAGAAATGGCCCAGTGGATAAAATGCATGGTGTGCAAGCATGAGGATCAGAGTTCAGGTCTCGGGCACCCACAAAAAAGGCAGGAACAGTGGTGAGATGCTTTAACCCTAGAGCAGGCACAGGGAAGACCAAGACAGGCAGATCCCCAGGCTGTCTGGCCAGCCAGCCTACCCAAAAAGACAAGCTTCAGTTTCAGTGAGAGTCACTCTCTCTGAAAAGTTAAAGTGGGATTTCATATGCCTGGGGGAGGGGCTCATGAAGCCACGCCCCTCACAGAGGGACTGTGAACAATTCACGACTGTTGGGGAGAGAGTGTCATTTCTTTTCCAATGGTGTTGCCCTTGATAGGTTTCCCGTGTTCCAGTCAATTCACCCTCTGATAACACTTATGTAAAACCACCATAACACAGTGAGTCATTAAACAAAATAAAACAAAAACAAACAAAACCCAAAGACATCCGAGTCAGAGTGGGCTTTGGGAGAAGAAGCAGCATTGGAGGGAGAGAGAGAAGGATGAACGAAAGAAATGGCCATAAAAATGAGCAAAATTCCTTATACATGTGCACTAAGCTGTCAAAAATGGAGAAGGACAAAAGACGCTAACATTAACCTCTGACCCCAACACTTGTACATGCAGGTAAGCTACCTACACACATATGTGCACACACATGTATGCAACACACATATTCGTCCACTCTGCAAAACAAACACTAGTTTCTTTGCCTCTTCTAATGGATATTTTAATGTTTTGAAGATTGACTTTCATCACTTTTAATTGAGGGTGTCTGTGTCTGTATGTGCACACAGTGTGGGTTTCAGTGCAGGCCAGGGGCATTGAATTCTCTATAGCTGAAGGTACTGGCAGCTTTACGCAGCCTGGCATGGGTACTAGGAATTGAACTCGGGTCATTTGGAAGAGCAGTCCTCTTTTAAAAAATAATTTAAAAAATTTATACAGTATTTTGATCACATTCTTTCCATTCTCTCATCTTCTCCCAGATACCCCCAGTTCCCTACACTCACTTTGTGTTCTCTCTCTCTCTCTCTCTCTCTCTCTCTCTCTCTCTCTCTCTCTCTCTCAACCCGGAAACTCCAAAAAGAAAACCTGATCCATGATGTTTTTAGCCCTAGAGATCCTTTTTAAAATTTATTTTTAAAGAAAATCATCATGTACATAGTGTATTTCGATCAAGTCCATCTTCTATTTCCCCCTTTCCAGCTCTCCTGCTTCATGTCCTGTTCTCTGTCTATCCATCCATCTGTCCAGCCAGACATCTATGGATTCTTCCATTCACCCCACCGAGTCTGCTTATTGCTGTCTGAATGTGCACAGCACATGGGTGTTGAGCCTCGAACTGTAGCATGGACAGTCTATTAGTGGCCGCATCCACGAAAAACTGATTCTCCCTCCCCCAGACTGGACCAACCGCTGATAGTTCCTTAGGGATCGGTGGAGTCTAGTGCACCCTTCCCCCACTGATGCTGGAATTTTGCCTGTCTTAAGCTTGTGGGCTACCCACAGCTGCTGGGAGTCCATCAGTGCAAGAACTATGTCGTTCTCAGAAGACAGCGTTTCACAGCCATCCTCCCCACCTTTCAACTCTTAGATTCTTTCTATTCCGTCTTCCTTGATGTTACTTGGGCCTGGGAGTGGGGATGGGGTTCATATGGATGTCCTGTTTAGAGATAAGCACTGAGAATCACTTGTTCTCAGTATTCTAACCAGTTATGTGTCCCTGTAGTAACTGCTGCCCATCGCAGAAAGAAGCTTCTGTGACCAATGTGAGATCAGCATGGATCTACGATTATAAATACAAATGCTTCAAAGAGAGCCTCTACTTTCTCTTGGTCCCTGCTATCGGCGCATGCGTGGTTCCACCCATCACCCCCACCTATGTCTACCAAACGTTCCTGTACCACACCCTATGGGGGGAGTCAATTCTTACACACACTTTCTTCCTGGCTACATGTTAAAACCTAGCTGGGGGTGTAACTCAGTGGACAGAATGCTTGCCTAGCATGCACAAAGCCCTGGGTTTAATCCCGTGCATTGAGCAAAGCCTGGCACCGTGTGCTACACCCGTAAGCTAGCATTGGGAGGTTGAGGAAGGTGGAGCAGAAGTTCAAGGTCATTTTAGGAAGTGAGTGACTTGAGGCCAGCCTTGGTTACATGATAGCCCCATATTAAAACAAAATAAGAAAAAAAAAACCCAAAACCCTAAATCTAAAGTCCAGGCTTCTAGAAACTAGAAGATGATGATGGTAATTTAAAACAAAGGGGAGTGTCAGATCCTCCAGCCTTTAAATTCCGTTCACTTCTGGGCTTCTATATGAAAATAGCAAAGGACAAATTGTTAAGTAAAGCCTCATAGCATTGGTCAAAGCAAGTACACAATAAATTGGCACTTCTCCAGTTGTAGAACACCTTTAAAGTGTCTTGCATCAAGGATTTGCAGTTCTATGTCCTAGAACACAAAGACCAAATTTTTAGACCTTAGCTGGCTTTCTCAAAGTCAACAGTACTAAAGAGTCACAGTGGTTGTTAGCATGTGGATCCAGGTGTTTCCTTTCTGAAGCCCCGTCTCAATACTGATTGCATGGACACAATTGAAGGGAAGGAGCTATTTTTAAAGGCTAAAGGGAAAAATCATTTAATAGATTACCTAAAATGCAAAAAAGCAACGTACAAAATGGACATTCCATAAATATCCCATTTAGAAGAGTGAAAATCTGCATACCCCAAAGGCAAGAAAGCTTGCCTACTGAAAAAAAAAGTCTTGCTCTTCTTTAATTATGCAATTACAAAAAGGATAAGCATATATTATTACACTTCTACCTATACTGGCAATTAAGATTGTAATCTGGGTGACTACTAGAGCTTGTAATGAGATTATATCCCCCTATTACAGGAATGATCCAGTGGCACAATAAAGGGCATTTCAGTTCTTCTTACTAAGCTGTTGATCTTAGAAGAAGGCATTAAAAGTCACCCTAGGTGAGCAACATCCACACTAGCGTGTTTTTGGTCCTTGTGATGGTCAAAGCATTTAAAGGGAAAACTTTGTGCTTTTAGAATATTTTCACCCAATTCACTTATATCAAGATTTGGAAAAGTTCCAATATGTCAGATAGTCTTCTTTTTAAACTTGAAGATGTCCAGTTGTTTTCAAAAACACTGATCTGAACTGTCATTGGCAATGATTTAGTGTCTGGGAGTCACTTCTCACACCACACTGGAATTTCCCATACAATATCCATGATAACGATCTATTTTGAGGCAAAGGACGCTAAACTTTTCAACCTGATTGACCAAAGGAAAAAAAATTAATTGTATAATTCTTGTATAATAGGGAGATTTTGGAGACAACCATCATGCGTGTGTAGGGTAGCTTTCCTAAAGACGTTCTTGGTAATGTCCCCTGAAGAAGTCTCTTTCTTGCTCTCTTGTTCTCTCACTTTCTTATAGTTACTCTGCTCTTAATTTTCAGTTCTTCATTTGAGAGAGAGAGAGAAAGAGCAGAGAGTGAGGCACAGGCACACACACAGAGAGAGACAGAGACAGAGACACACAGAGAGAGACAGAGAGATTGAGTTGTCTAGTGGTTCCATAAAAGTTTCAATGCAGAACCTTATTTGCTTAGCTTGGACCACATGTCTCCCTTGGGGTTGTTTTCTAAGTATCTGAATTATGGAGGCTGGAGTTACAGGACTACCCCTGGCACAGGTGGGTAGAGCCTGATATCTTCATATTGATAGGCTGAGTGGGAGACACTTTGTTTCTGAGAGAGAGAGAGAGAGAGAGAGAGAGAGAGAGAGAGAGAGAGAGAGAGAGAGAGAGAGAGAGAGAGATGTGTGTCTGTGTTGGAGGGATAAGGTAACAGTAAATATCTACAGATATCTTGCACAGCAGGTTTCTATTACCTCACTAGCTGCCCTCTTGAGCTCACCACCCACTAAGCCCACAGAACATTTGGTTTAGTTTTGGGACAGCGATGCATCTCAGAAAAGGCTTCTTGCTGCCACTTTATTTCATTTTGACCCTTGGGACCACACGGAGCACACTCAGCACCCGTTTTCCTAAACAATGAGCAGCATGCTGTGTTCTGGAAAGCTGTTCTTCCAAAGTCATTTCACATCTTCTAAGCCAGAGATATCTGGGACAGCTTCTAAATTTACCATCAGCCATATTTATATTGTGACTGAGTCTTTGTGATTTCACCTTCTCTTACTCTTGGAACGTCCCTTATTCTGTTTCTGTTACATATGCTTCGGATGACTGTCCTTTGTTTGCTGTAATATTTATATTAGGGTTCCTATCAGCACCTTGTGGGTAGAGGCCATGGATGTGGCTACACAGGAAAGCCCCGTAACAAGGAACCATCTGGATCGAACCTTCAATAGTGTCAAAGTTAAGAAGCCTATTTCAGTTAAAAGCTGCCTCTCAGGACTTCCAAATACCCAGTAGAAATGATACAAATTTCTCAGGTGACATATTTGCCAGTGCTGGCAACAGAAAGCTCTGCCTCTCAGCTTCGACCTTATTACTATATCACAGGAGTTGCTACTTTATGGTTCAAGGAGGCAAAAGACAGTCATTTATCCTTTGTTTTTTTAATTTCTGCTATTATTTTCCCTTTAAATGGATTTGCGTGAACACAATCATTCCCATATTTGACGCTAATACTGGCTTCTTGATGAATATTGACTTCCATTTATTTAGTTGACTAAGCATTCACCGAGGGTGTGATCAATACATGCCAGACACCATCCACGGACTCTTTAATTTTTTAAAGGTTTATTTACTTACTCATTTGTTGGTGTGTGGAGGCATGCGCTCGCCACAGTGTGTATGCGTGGAGGCCAGAGGACAGCTCATAGGAGTAGATTCTCTCCCTTTATCACGTGACTCCAGCGATCAAAACTAAGCTGTCAGGCCTGACAGCAAGTGTCTTTACCTGCTGGGGCATCTCCCTGGCCCATGCCCGCAGATACTTCAATATGTATTGTATTGCTGAGTCCTACAGAAAACTTTACACCACTTATCAACAAGACTGCTATATGTAATGTAACTTCAACAGATGTTCTGGTATCTCTGTGGAATAAGGGAGCGAGGCCTGGGACTTTGCTTTGCTTGGGGCTTGTAATGCTACGCATCTTATCCCTGGAGGAGCTTACAATTCAGTGATGGAGACAAACTTTATTTTTATATAAATTTTTATTTAAGTTAGAAACAATCTTATTTTACATATCAATCGCAGTTTCCTCTTCCTTCTATCCTCCCATGAACCCCTACCAACCCCCCCCATGCTATGCCCCATCTACTCCCCAGGGAAGGTGAGGCCTTCCATGAGGGAATCGTCAAAGTCTGTCACATCATTTTGGGCAGGGCCTAGGCCCTCCCCCGTGTATCTAGGCCAAGAGAGTATTCCTCTATAGGGAACGGGCTCCTGAAGTCCATTCGTGCACTAGGATAAATAGTGGTTTCACTCCCAGAGGCCCCATAGACTGCCCAGGCCCCCTAGCTGACACACACGTTCAGGGGGCCTGGTTTGTTGGTTCCCCGGCTGTCAGTCTGGGGTCCATGAGCTCCCACTTGCTCAGGTCAGCTGTTTCTGTGGGTTTCTCCACCATGGTCTTGACACCTTTGCTCGTCACTCCTCCCTCTCTACACCTGGATTCCAGGAGTTCCTCTCAGTGCTTAGCTGTGGATTTCTGTTTCTGATTCCATCAGCTACTGGATGAAATCTCTAAGATGGCATTTAAGGTAGTCATCAATCTCATTATAGGGGGAGAGCATTTAAGGTAGCCTCTCCACTATTGCTTATTGGGGTCATCCTTGTGGATCTTTGGACATTTCCCTAGTGTCAGAATTCTCTTTAAACCTGCAATGGCTCCCTCTATTATGGTATCTCTTTTCTTGCTCTCCTCTGTTCTTCCCCTGACTCAACCTTCCTGCTCTCCCATGTCCTCCTCTCCCTCCTCTTCTCCCCCTCTCTTTCTCTTACCCCCCTCTCCCCTCCCTCCATGCTCCCAATTTTCTCAGGAGATCTTGTTTCTTTTCCCTTCTCCGGGGGACCATGTATGTCTTTCTTAGGGTCCTCCTTGTTTCCTAGCTTCTCTGGTGGTGTGGATTGTAGGCTGGTAGTCCCGCTCTATGGACTGACAAACTTTAATACAGCAATGAGTTGACATGAAGGCTGCGAGCATCAGGTTTTGCAATGACTCAGCAGACAAGCGTCTCAAGAAGCTGCAGGTGCCAGGGAAAATTCCAGAAGGTGGTGAGATCTGAACTAAGCCCGAGGGAAAAAAAATGAACAAACAGTGATGAAGATCCTGGGGTACAGACGTATTTTATCAAAGGCCCCAAAACATTGAACGTAGAAGACAATTGCAGGGGATGGCCGTTAGTTTTCACGTCAGCTTTGTGCAAGCTAGAGGCATCTGAGTGAGAGACAGACCCTTAATAGTGAAAAAGGCCTCTGTAAGATCAGGCTATAGGCAAACCTGTATGGCATTTTCTTAATTAGTGATTGATGTGGGAGGGCCCAGTACATTGTGAGCGGGGCTACTCTATGGCCACTACTGAACTACGAAAGAAAAAGGACCAAGAAGCCAAAAGGAGCAAGTTTAGTAACTAGTACTCTTCCACGGCCTCTCCATCAACTCCTACCTCCTGGTTCTTGCCCTGATTGCCTTTGATGATGAATTGTGATATGGAAGCATAAACAAAATCAGGCCTTTTTCTCCTCACATTGCTTTCGGTCGCGGTGTTTGACCACAGAGCTAGTAACACTAACCAAGACTCATGTCCATCTTAAACAGAAGCTTGGACTGCAGCCATTTTCTGACCTTTGTGCCTCAGAGAATTTAGAACCTGGTCCAGAGGAACACTCTGAAGGAGTGTGCTGCCACTGTGTTCAAGAAGATTCTTGATTTTCAGAAAAATGTTTTCTTTTGTATATCAGACTTGGCCAAGAGTTATTCAACACCTTCTATGAACGAACTGATTTTCCATCTATTTTACACCCATGATTTCCTTGTGTTATCATTAACAAACTTTTGTGTCAAATCTTGGATCAGAGACTGGTAGGTACCTCAAATTTCTACCTCCCCCCATTTCCTACACACTGACAGAACTTCCCATGCTGGAGTCTTGACAAGCTACAACAATACTAAAATTCCCAGCTTCCTTTGCAGCTATATTTAAGTATATGACTAAATTTTGGCTAATAATATGTAGGGGAAAGTGTTAAGTAAAAGCCTTTTGATACTTTATGTAACATAGATTTTGTACTGAAACTTTGTTTTCTTCATTTTTTAAAATGTATTTCATTCTGGTGGTTTAGACGGGTATGTGAAAGCTAATATCAGTGCAGCCCTCTCAGAGTATGAGGCAATCTTTAGGGAATAGAAGGCTATAGCATGAAGGAAAAGTAATAAATTAATGTCCCAGGTTCTGAAATCTCTGTCAAGTAGAGCCCCCACAAGTTCTTGTATAGCCACACTTGAGTATTTTACAAGTTAGAAAAATCACCTAACCTGCTTGGGCTGCTATTGTTTTGGGGATCCTGTTAATAGCAGCAAACCAGTCATTCCCATTTACAAAAACAAAAGGAGGCCAAAGAAAGATGATGTGTCTGTCAGTCATGCCCACAATGGTACAAGCCTCAGACATAAGTGTTTTGATTATAATAGCAATGCTACTGTTGCTATTTTAGACTCTTTTTTTTCTATTCTGATTTAATTAATTGCAATTGCCTATGGCCTTTAATATAGTTTGACCCCAAAGTCCTCTAATGTTGATCCAATTTAACTCTCATCTTCAAGAAATGGCTCCTGGGGTTCTTCAGGAATTAAGGAACTGAGTGATTGGTAGGGCAATGGGATAAAGAGTGTTCATTACACACCATGACAGGAAATTCTGCTGTCTTCATTCTATAGTACAATCCATTGTTTATCCAATCATCTTTTTAATTAATTAGCAATTAAGCTAGCTCAGGATGTGAAAATACCCATTAATAAAACATGGCAAATTCCTCTCATGGTCTGGGTAAAATAGCTATCAGTTTTCTCTCTGTGTGTCCCCTTTCTCTTGTGCTCCCTCCCTCCCTGTCAGTAGAGATCAGTAGAGATCAGTATTTGTCTTTTTTTTTATTATAATTTACTGTTCATTTGTGCCTAGGGTATTCTACAGAGCAAGCAAGCCTGAGACCTGTGATTTTGTCCTAGATGTGTCTTTGTGATCTTGAGGAACATA
Organism: Cricetulus griseus; assembly: GCF_003668045.3. Classification (NCBI taxonomy): domain Eukaryota; kingdom Metazoa; phylum Chordata; class Mammalia; order Rodentia; family Cricetidae; genus Cricetulus; species Cricetulus griseus. The sequence continues at coordinate 26,170,290 of NC_048603.1, forward strand.
TTAATCTCAATTGACACATGACACCTAAAATACTGAGCAATAAAACAAAGTACAATTATTTTAGCCTTGTCATAGGCCAAAGATTCATATGTCGAAGAACATCAAGGACTTCAGAACTTAGTCTGTGGAATAACCTTACCTTAAGATGCAAAGAATACATTAAAAAATAACACAAAGAAGAAAAACCAGCGTGAATGCCAAATAAGTCCACTTGGTATTTGGTTAAATGGCACAGATTTATTTAATTGGACTTCAAAATGGATTTGTCACAGGCCAGCAAAGGCAATCGAGCCATAACAGCAGACATTGACGTATGCTTCTTGAGACATCAGCAGGTGTCCTTATGCACAGTAGATTGACCACAGCACAGCTGTTTCTTTCTGTCATCACAGCTGATCACACATATGGACCCTACCATCACCAGCCAGTTTGTGCCAGGTATGGTCTAAACCTAGTCTTCCTAACGCTCCCTCCTTATCACTCTGGCCCCAAGAACAGCCATTTCTTAGAATTTTGTCATATGTGGGTTTCTCAAAGTAGATGCTCTCCTGTTCTCTTCCAATCGCAACCTAGATCTTACTCTGAAGATCTCTGATCTCATTTCTGTAGAACTTTCTCTCCTTTCGTAAAGCCTTTGAGACTCTAATGGGACTATGGGTTAAATATTTGTTGCTGGCATGAGTGGAAAATAAATTAAATGGCTGTTATGGTAAACTCCTGCTCACTTTTGGTTTTTGGGTCTGGAGACTGCCCACCATACTGGACAGAGATGATTTATTTAGAATTTTTTATCATGCCATTTAAATTACTTGGACAGAAGATGTGATGGATATGAGTTGGAGGCAGTTAATATGGCAGATACGGGGTAGAAACATTCTGCCAAGAGTAGGGTTGGGCTTTACTGTTTGGAGTGGCTGCTGTCCTCCATTTTGATTTCAGGCCATAGCAAGCTCCAGATTAGCCAAGGAGACCTTTCAGGAAGTATAATTCATATACCAAGTGTGCTCTATTGTAATAACAATAATCCAAAACTCTTAAATTGTTCCATGTTGATAAGGATATGGAATGAGAAGGACTGTCACACATTGGCTGTGGGATTGCAAAGGTACAGTGAACACTTCAGAAGATCATTTTGCAATTTCTTCCAAAGCTAACTAGACCGCTGCCATGCGTTATTTGCTTGCTATTTATTCAACAAAGTTGGTATTTTATGTTCACTCGAACGCTTGAAAGACCCCCGAAGAGGTACTTTCGTAGAAGGAGACCCGCACCCAGGAATCAGCGAGACCACAAACTTGGATGCAAAACCGCAAGAGGCTTTATTGGAGATACGGGTACCCGGGCGACTTAGCTTCTGTGAGGCCAAGCGCCCCGAGCCAAGGGAAAGGGGTCCTTATATAGGGAAAAAGGCGCAAGCTAGGAGCAGGGATTCTATTGGATAATTCTAATGAGGCATTGTACAGAGCTATTCCCATTGGTCAATGTAAATGAGGCGCTATACAGGGTTATTCAAATGAGGCGCAGTACAGAGTTATTCAAATGAGGTGAAACACAGAGTCTTTCAAATGAGGCGAAATACAGAATCATTTCTATTGGATGGTTCAAATGAGACACAGAGCCATTCCAGATCAGCATATTCTTAAGGTCTGGTGTCTGGTACAACAGACTCAATTCCCCCCCTCCTCCGCGTCCAGATGGCTGACCTTGGGGGCGGAGACCTTGGGACGGAGTGTTTCTCATCGGGCGGGGGCTCAGGGGCAGGGCTCCAGGCCAGCTCACTTGGTGTTCGTTCTCGGGCCGGGCGTGCGGCGGGTGGTGGGGGAAGGCCGCCGGGGGTGGGGATCGGGGAAGCCGCTGACAGGAGGAAGAGGAGACAAACTTGAGAAAGAAAGGGCTAAGGGGCAGGGGTCTTTCACGCTTACCCTTGGATCTGTGCCAAAGCTTTGCTTGCAGTTTCCAAAATTTAGAAGCAAAATGTCCTCCCCTTGGTGGATGGGTCAACAATGGTTCATGTAGATGAAGGAAAACTATTTGATATTAAAATGAAATGAACTCTGAAGCCACGGAAACGCATGGAAGCACCTTCCACACGTATCATTAAGTGAGAAAGCTAACCGGTATGATTTCACCTGCATGGCACCCTGGAAGAGGAAAATAGAGACAGTACGAAGATCAGACATTTCCAGGGGCTAAGGAGAGAATAAGGTGCATGTCTGCCACTCGGAGGCTTGTTCTACAGCAGTCCAACTATTCACAACACTGTAATTCTGGATACATGACGGTATGAATTTACCCAAGCTCAGACTCAGAGAATGGACAGCTTCAAGTGAATCGTAATGTATGGATTCAATGTGATAACCATGAGCACTGGAGATTTAATGAAAGCAAATGAAACACTCTGCCTAGACACAGACGGTAGGGGAGGCTTCGAGTATATGTAGGGGTGATGGGGGAGGTCCTTCTGTGTATATGTTTGTCTTATTGGTTGAAAAATAAAGCACTGTTGGCCAATAGGGTAGCAAGTTAGGTGGGACTAGGCGAGAAGGAGGATTCTGGGAAATATAGTAAAGAGGACGGTCACCATGTGATCCCGGCAAGAGAGGACACATGGCACCAGCGTCCTCTGTAAGATAAGTCTTTATAAAATATACAGATTAATGGTTATGGTTGATACTTACGACAGAGCTAGCAAATGAGAAATCTTAGTCATTGTCCAGCAGCATTGTAACTAACATAAGACTCTGTGTGTTATTTGGGGCCCTAAAGCCGCCACAGAACCCAGGCAGCTGGCAGAAAGAGTTATCGTTACACAGCGGTGAGGGTTATATAGAATTTGGTACTTTATGTTCAGTTTTGCTGAGAGCCTCAAACATCTCAAAGAATAAAGTCCATTTCAAAAAGACAGAAAGGAGGTTGAGGTTGAGTGGGCATTTCCTATATATGCGGCTACCCATCTCTTCAAATCTAGTTTCTTTAGTGTCTGACTAAAGAACTCAAGCCCCCAAAGCTGAGGCAACTCTTTCAAGAGAGAAAAGTCAATAGGAAGAGACATGAGTTCACTTTGATCAGGTGCTAAAATCTGTGCTTGTCTCCACTCAATAGTGACATCTGTCAAATAATCAAGTTTACCCCACTGGCCTCCCTCTGCTCCCTGTCAGTGACCCGTGCTATGCTTCATGAGCAAGGCAAGCCTGTGTCATTGGCAGCAGCCAGAAACTGGTACCTGAGAAGTCTTATAAAAGTCATCCTGGCGTTGTGCCTTCCCCATTACTGCACTTGGAATAATTAAGACAGCCCTTTGTCTGTGGAAACTGACATCAAAGGTCCTGACAAAGAGTATCTCCGGTGGGAGCTATGATTATCACTGTTTTATGGCTGGGGAAACTGAGGAATGGATTGGCTAAGTGGCTTGCCCCAGGTCTGCAGGTGAATCAGGGAACCGAGAGTAGAGCCTCTTGCATCACAATTCTGTTCTTGGTCCAAAATGCTAGCCACATTCATTAGAGTAATATTACCATTTCCTGGGTAAAAATTAAGGGATTAAGTCCATTCAAATCATAGCATCTGTACAAGCGCAAGGGGAAGGTTATGGTCTCTCTGGGAACTAGGTCAGAAGACTGAGGGTTTTAATTAAGCTTCTGGAATAGAGACCCTGGGAACAGAATCACACCAGGGCAAGCCACACTCTGTGGCTCTGCTCATCCACCAGAGAATTTCAACCTCTTAGGTATTTAGAAGCCCTTTCCATCTTGCCTTTGGCTAATCTTGTACTCCTCAAGTGCCGTGAGCTGCCTGGCATTGTGTGAAGAAAAAAATCAGTGAGCTGACCTTGCACTTCTCACTCATTGTGCAGAGTGCTTAGTTCGTGTGAACGTCAATGAGTGTGTTCACACGTTAATTAGCGGAGAATTCTATAGAGGTTTGCTCCCAGGAAACATACAGCAGAGACTTGTCTTCAGGGCTTGAAACTGCATGAAGCCTTTTGCTGAGTTACTGTCACCAGCTGCAGACGAATCTCATGGTGTTGAGAAATCAACGTCACAGTCGACCTGTGAGAAGGAGAGATTAAAACAGACTGGGGAGATGGGTAAGAGTACTTAGATTGCAAGCATGAGGACCTGAGTTCTAATCCTTGGCACCAACAGAAGGATTTAGGGATGGCTTCGTGTGCCTGTAACCCCAGCATTGGGAGGGGTATGGGGGGGGGGTCTGCAGAGCATGCTAGCCAGATGGCTTAGGTGAATCTAATGAGGCTGTTTCAAGACAACAAGTTGGATAGGAACATGCCTGTTCTCATCTCAACATGTATATGTATGGTGCAGGCAGCCACCAACTCATGGGCATGCGTCCATTCAACACACACACACACACACACACACACACACACACACACACACACACACACACACACGGTATTCTGCTCACACATCACACAACATTGGATTCATTTTCACCCCCGTGACTGCATTATAAATGATCATGTGGGGGTATAGCTATGAGTAGATGATTTCACCCTGTATTTTGGATTTTCTTCTGTCTCGTCTTGGATGTAGAGGGCCATCTATCTCAATGTAACCCCCTTCCTTCCTTTAAGATAAGCATGTGGCCTCATTAGAATTAGACATACTGATTGGATTGGCCTGAACATGAATTTGATATTGCTGTGATAGAAAATGTGTATCAAAAGTTTTAATTCTTACCCAATGGGTATTGGCTGGGCAAAGAACTCCACCTTAGAGCTTTGTCTTGAAGTTTCAGAATTAATGCATGCAATTGTTCATTTAACCATGGATTTTAAAGCTGAATATTCCTGTTTTCAATATTACAATAAACAGCTGATATGCATACAAAAGCGTAGACCAGTGGGTCAGGCATTGTTTGTATTCTGTCTGGAGTAGCTCACACCAGAGTCTTGCCCAAAGGAATGTAATTATTTATTTATTCTAGTACCCATTTCTTCCATTTTTCCTGCCCCGTGCTATAGCTGTCATGTAAAGCTGTTGGAAATTATTAACCTCCACTTAATAAATATAATATTAAATGAATTTACCCAGTGTAGAAAAACCTGGCATTGGCCCAACTTCAGGATGAACATAAATCATCCTGTAAATTGCCTATTCTTCCCTCTGAGGGCCTGTTGTGTATGGAAAGTACATTTCATTAGACTCACTGAAGCCCCATTTATTTAACAGCTTTCTTCCAATCTAATATCTCCCATCTAATGGCTCAGGTGCTATGATGGCCGACATCATGGAGATTCAGAGCAATGGAAAGAGGTTGATAAATACACCCGTTTGTGTGGGGCAAATTATACATTACGACGCCTTTTCCCCATTCACCTGGAAGTTCATTTCTTCACCCAATTCACCACTTAAGGGCTGTTCCATTTTAAAGCCATCGTTCACACAGGGGAGTGTTTACATGGCTCGGGGTAGAGTGGATTTTAGTAACAGGCTTATTCCTCTGAAATAGCATTTCCCCTTTTGAACAGTGCGCTTTGAGGAGATCTTATCAACATGCAAATTGAAATCCCCAGAACCTAGGGCAAAGGTGTAGAATTCAGTAAAGAAGACATTACGGAATTTATTCTAAAAATAAGTGACTCCAATTTGCCTGTCTCTCCCTTGTTTCCTCACTGCTACCCTCTTCTTGTAGCCTCTGCCCCATTTTGATTCATCCAAACTTCAAGCAAACAGAAAAGTCCTTTCTGATTTCATTGTGTATTGAATTGTGTAATAAATTTCACACAAAATTAAATAACAAATACTATTTAGCTACCTGACCTTGATCTTTAGAAATAATCACCACTTCCTCAGGACGCTACTGATTTTTTTTCCTGCCCATGCACCCAGCTTCCCTTCAGCATAGTCATTTCCTGGTATACTTTTGTAATTTTCCCACCTACATGGAAGTTCCTTGGTGAAATGGTTGGTTTTGTCTAGTTGTATCTTTACACAAACAGGAGCACATTGCACATACTCTTTTCTTCTGTGACCCTTTTTCCTTTCATGTTTGGGTGTCAGGGACCTCTCCATATGAATGCACAGGGAAGTATTGATTGCTTCTCACTGTGGTGGTTTATTCCAGAGTATGGATATGTCATCAGTGAGATTCACTGATGTGAACACTTGGATGGCGCTCAGGTTGGTTGCCGATGAATAATGCTGTTAAGAACACACTCTTGACTTTGTTGGTGGTCACTGTTTATGAGGAACTTTAGCTTTCTCCTTGGTAGCTCATCTTCTCATGTGAAGTATCTGTAGGAATCCTCCATGGAGTCCTCAGCTACAAATGAGAGGTCTAATTGCCCTACAGATTCATTGACACACTCTTACCATTCCTTTATAATTGAAATAGTAACTCATCAAGGGGTTTTCATAGTCATACTTTAGGCTTTATATTTCTCATTATTAAACAGGTTGAACATCTTTTTTTAAAAGACGTATTTATTATGTATATAGTGTTCTGTCTGCATGTATGCCTGCAGGCCAGAAGTGGGCACCAGATCTCATTATAGATGGTTGTGAGCCACTATGTGGTTGCTGGGAATTGAACTCAGGACCTCTAGAAGAGCAGCCAGTACTCTTAACCTCTGAGCCATCTGTCCAGCCCCAGGTTGAACATCTTATGGGTTTGGATCATTTTCATGTTCTCATCTTTGTCTCCATCTGTAACATCTTTCTGTTTCTATCAGATTGTCTTTGTAAAATTTATCTTGGTGAAAAATATTCATAAATGTCAAATATAAAATCCCCATTGACTTTGTGGTAAAAGCCTTCTTTTAGCTTATCTTTTTGCTTCTTTGTTGTGTCTTTAAATGACTAAAGTTCTTAAGTTGAATGTGGTGAAAGGGGTCATTCTTTTCTTTTAAGATGTGTGCTTTTTATACTTTTTTTTTCTATCCTAAAACCACACATATACCCTTCTAAATGGCTGCTAAAGGCTTTATGGCTAGACTTTTTACATTTACATCTTGATTCCTTCTGAAGTGGAAGCCGATGTCTCTCTGGGATCACATATCATTTTAGAACAGGTAAATAAGCTTTATTCCAGTTCAGTTGGTCAACTGGTTTATCCTCTCCTCATTCTGTCTCAACGAAGCCTTTGTTTCTTGGGTTCCTGTTTGTTTATGGGTTTCTATTTCCCCTCATTTGTCTCTTGCTAAATCTTTGCTTCAGTACTGTATGAGTTTTCTGCTCTCCGGGACAAGTTTTGACACCTAGCAGGGGATGTTTCATAAATGTGAACTGAGGTGTCTTGGTTATTCTTGGAGTTTTGTTCTTATATGAATTCCTGACTGAGGTGATGAAGTTTTATGAATAGTGCTATTAAATGTTTATTGCTCTTACATTAAGTGCAGAGAATAGTTGGGGGAAATTAGAATCTTTCAGACATTGGCTGGACTTAGAATATTATAAAACTTACCATTTATTTGTATTTTCTTTAACATTTCTATTGAGTTTTATGGTACCCATAGGCGATTTACATATTCTTACTTATTAATTATTGTGCATATTATGTTTTATCACACTATTGCAAATAGATCTCATAAGTCTATACTACATCTTTTTTTTACAGAAATTATATGGGTGTCTATTTCTTGTTTTATCTCAAAATGAATGATTCCAGCACCCTCTCACAAAATTTAATGCAGTTACAGGGTTTTTTTCTTTTTTTATTTCTTACTGATGGTTCTTGGATAGTATAGAGAGTTTACATTATTATTTGTTTGAATTTATTAGCTGAGACAATTTGCCATAAACAAACTTTAAATCCCCTCTTGTCCTTTTTATATAGCTACTGAGATTTTTTGGGGATCTTTAATTTTTCTTTAAAAGACATTCCTTGGAGGCAATAATACAGTTTCACCATTCCCCCACTTTTACACCTTTTTCTCTTTCAAGATCATGCATCTCTCAATTCCTGTTTTTTCAGTTTTGTATTTGCATTTATGTTTTTAAATTTTTGACTTCATTTATGTTTTTGATTAATCTATTACCATAGCATCTCAGCACCCAGAGCAAGGGAAGGCTGTGTGCTCTCTCGGCCAACAGGAGATCTCTTGTCAGTCAGGATGAAAAGTCTTCATTAGAACCTGAATATATGCTGGGCCTTGGTGGCACCCGCCTTTAATCCCAGAACTCAGGAGACAGAGGCAGGCAGATCTGTGTGAGTTGAGGCCAGCCTGCTCTACAAAGCTACACAGAGAAACCCTGTCTTGAAAAACCAAAAACTTAAACCTAAACCAAAACCCCCCTGGATATATGGCATCATTATTACCAGTATTTCGATGTTCAAAAGATATCTTTGGGATTAATATTTCAAGTCGATATTTATTTTTAGCTGATAAAGTAAATCATGAATATTTTCATTTTTATTTTAGGATGCTATATTCATTGCTGTTTTTATAGTTATTGTCAACATCTCACTAGAAGCAAGTCAAAGGAAGAAGGCTTATTTCTCTCTTACAACTTGAGGGAAAACAGAATATTTTGGTGAGGGAGGAACAGCCTCCCAATCAGATATCCAGTCAGGCTGCATCTACAGTCTGGAAGCAGAGTGACGAGGCTACTGCACTTAGTCAGGCTGCACCTACAATCTGGAAGCAGAGAGTGACGAGGCTACTGCACTTAGTCAGGCTGCACCTACAGTCTGGAAGCAAAGAATGACGAGGCTACTGCTCCAGTCTCTATTTAAAACTTTATCTGGGCAACCCCAGCCATGCAACGGTACAGAGACATTCAGGGTCTGTCTTTCCACTTGAGTTAAACCCATTTTCAAGACACTCACAGACCTACATATAGGCACATTTTCCTGGTGGTTTGAAATGCAGTGACCAAACTGACATGAAGGTCAGCCATCACAGAAGCCAGGCAACAGCTCAACACTCATTATGCACATTGCATAATGTTTCAGTCAGAGGCCATGTATCTGTCTTCTCAAATATTTGCTGTTTCATTTGTTTCTTTCCTTTCCCTTTCTCTCTTTATTTTGTTATTACTACCCTGCATCTTAATTCTAATGTTCCTATGTCTGGTTCCCCAAAGTTAGCCTTGCTGTGCCAGTGATGGCCGAGTGATAAGTTTGCTCTTAGCATATTAATGGCATAATTTTGCTGAATCTTAACTTACCTAATTTCTAGATACTTGGAAGTTAAACAGGAATGTAATCTCCATTCTCTCATAGGCACTCTCACTAATTTATACAAACAAGTCTACAGAAAAATATTGCTGAATTTCTGTTCCTTCTAAAAATGTGGGTCTGGGTTTTGTTCCTTGGCTTTTCAATGTGTGTCCAATGTATATGCGCTTAATTGTGGTTGCTAAGTAGCTATACTTAATGCACTTGCAATGCTTTAATTTAATATCAAATCAAATACTAAGTTCTTTTATGTTTTTTCTTTTTGCTATTGTTGAATAGACCTCTTTTCCTGCAGAGAAATATTTGTCCACTGCTCTGAAGATTCTCAAGTATAGGGGAAGAATTATGTATTGAAATATATAGCTACTTTCATTGTTCTGTATTTTTAATGTGTGTGTGTGTGTGTGTGTGTGTGTGTGTGTGTGTGTGTGTGTGTAACAGGGGCTACAACCCCAAGTCTTATGCAGGCCAGGCATCTCCAGCCCCTTTGAAGGCTTTCCAGAAAGGTTAATAAGTGGTACATTTTGAGTGGTTTTCTGGATTGTTTCATCTTACCACACTCATGTCATCATAGATAATATTAGCTTAAAATATTTTCCAACTTTCTACTAACTAGTGATTTAACCTATAATTGGTCTGCATTTGTTTCCACAGTTATATACAATACTGCTTTGTTCAGGGAATCATGAGTAAAATCAAATAAGTCCTCTCTTGCTCCTTCCTTCCTCCCTCCCTCCCTCCCTCCCTCCCTCCCTCCCTCCTCCCTCCCTCCCTCCTTCCTTCCTTCCTCCTTTCCTCCTTTCCTTCCTCCCCTCCCTCCCACTTCCTTCCTTATTCTGTTATGAGAAGATCTTGCTATGTCTCTCAGGGAATCCATGAACTGGTGTTGATTTTGCTTTAAGCTCATAAAATAGGATGTTTGTCTGTCTTTCTTTTTAAAATTTCATTTTGTAATGAATTAAGGGTCACTGAAAAACACTACAGTTTTCATTGAGTGGACTTCCTTTAATGCCTCACATGTGCCCATAATACAATTATTAAAACAGAAATTAACCTTGACAAAATACATTTTTTTTCAAGACAGGGTTTCTCTGTGGCTTTGGAGCCTATCCTGGCACTTGCTCTGGAGATCAGGCTGGCCTCGAACTCACAGAGATCAGCCTGCCTCTGCCCCCTGAGTGCTGGGATTAAAGGCATGTGCCACCAATGCCCAGCTGACAAAATACATTTTCAGGAGGTATTTTCTATTCCTTTGCTGACATCACTATTCACTTGCTAGTCTGTATAATCTACTCCGATATTGAAATGATCACATTTTAGGCAGATTTCTAGTTTTGGACCTGCACATTCTGATTGGCAAATCCATTAAAATTTTACCCACATTTAACAAAAATTTTCAAAAACCTACTGTATCCCTCAAAAAGTTTTTATAAAGTTTTCTTGTAGATACTTTATTTTATAAATAGGCATTTTCTTAAGCATTTCTTTTAGTATATTAAGATTTTCACATGGAGGGTCTTAAAGATTGTTTTGAAACAAAATAGTATTTGGTTAAATAAATGACCTGTTAGTTTATCTTGTACATTTAACCTATGCATAATTTTATTGTATTTTTATTTAAATTAAAAACAGTCTTGTTTTCCATACCAATGCCAGTTCCCTCTCCCTCCCATCCTCCCGAAACCCCACAATCTCCCCACCCCCCCCATCCACTCCTCAGAGAGGGTGAGGCCTCCCATGGGGGATCATCAAAGTCTGTCACATCATTTGGCAGGACTGAGGCCCTCCCCCTTTATCTAGGCTGAGAGGGTATCCCTACATAGGGAATGGGCTCCAAAAAGCCAGTTCATGCACTAGGGATAAATACTGGTTCCACTGCCAGCAGCCCCACAGATTGTCCAAACACTGAAACTGACACCCATGTTCAGGGGGCCTGGTTCCATCTTACGCAGGTTCCCCAGCTGTCTGTCTGGAGATCCTGAGCTCCCCCTTGCTCAGGTCAGCTGTTTCTGTGGGTTTCCCCAGCATGGTCTTGACCCCTTTGCTCATCACTCCTCCTTCTCTACAGCTGGATTCCAGGAGTTCAGCTCATAGCTTAGCTGTGAATCTCTGCTTCTGCTTCCATCAGCTCCTGGATGAAGGCTCTAATTTTAACAATACAAATTTTTGTTGCAAATACTGCAATTATCAGTAAAATATTTTTATCTACTAATTGGAATGTATTATTCATTTTATATGTTAGAAAAGGAGACTCAGACATATTTAGAACATGACCTAAGGCCACAGAGGAGGTATAGGGATTAGAGTCTAGTTTTAGATCCATATTTATCTGTCTATGAGGGCCATGTTATCCTATTAGCTGATAACACTTTCAATTGGTATTGTGTCTGTCTTGGACACAGATCAAACTGCAATCTAGCTTTATTCTCTCTTCTATGACAATCCCGGGTTTCAGGAACAAAAGTCAGAAACTGTTCCTTTTGGTCAAGAGGTCCCATTAGCATTGACAGTGGGTCATGTGACCATCCTCCCAGGGGCATCATATTTTCTATAAATTGCTTGCCAGAGTTCTTTCCTAGGATACAGTAAAAGGGAGATATCATTGAAAACTGGGTAGATGAGAGAACAGCGAAAGCTATGGTCGACCACGCAGAAAGCCATCTCTTTTCTTCCACTTGAGGATTTCTTGTCTACTTTCTCCTGCTGTATAGATATTAGCTGCCCAAATCATTTCTGGAGAATGTCCAGGCTTGAGGAATGTGATGCTTGGCACAATCATAGGTGCTGCCCCTTCTCTGACAGGTGTCTCGGAGTTAGGGTCAAGTTAGGGGATTATCCCCGAGTCTTTCATGGTCTGTCATTCTTGTCTCTGGTCCAGCTGTTTCTCCCAAGGGGCCTGAAGGATGATGACCAGAGGACAATCGTCCCTTTCCTGGATAGGGAAGATCTTGGTGAGTTCTCTGATGACCACACATTAACCTCCCCTCCTTCATGGAAAGAGGAAACCTGGGAACTCAATTAGCAGCTTGGTTGACTGACGTATTTATGCCCCATGCTAGCCTTGTTCTTAAAAGCCAACTGTTTCAGTGGCTGCTCATTTCCCCCACTAATTCATTTTTTTCCACGCCCATCGTTGACTCATGTTAAACTGGGTCCTTTGCACATGTTGTGCGGAAAGCTTGATCATCTCAGCCTGGTTATTTTTTCTTTTTGTAGGGGCCCTACTTTCCTTTGGAAGTTTGCTTGATGCCTCCCATTTCTCCCAAGCAGAGTGAGTGTTTCTCTACTCAGTTTTCTATGTGGACATGGTGCAATTATTTGCCTGACAGCTTTACTTCCAATTTGTATGTCTCAATTTTTCGCTCATCTCTGAATTCCCTTGCACATACTTGTCACTCAGGCTAATTTTGTTTGTGCTACCGTGTGAGCAGATGATCTCTAACATTTGTAAGAAGTGTTGTGCCTTCTGCTAGACTGTTTTGTGCTCACCACAAACCAATGAGTGGGATGTGTTCCTTTTCTTTGGACACAAGAGCACTAATATCTAAAGCAGGGATTCTTCACATTGGTACACTCATGGGTATGCTTCCTAATTTTTACTGAGTTGAAGTCAGAAGAAAACTTAGCTGATTAAATATTTATCCTATTATTCAAGGGCTGAGTTGGTAGAAACTCTTCATTTATTTACCTTTGTACATGTATAGAGAATAGTTATATATGTGAGGGCATTAGGGCAAGTCTTCATTGCCTCCAGAAGAAAGTTCAAACCCCAAAGCAAGGAATTCAAGCCTTTGTTCCCAGCCTCGAGGTCAAGTTTTGTCATTCACCACTGTAGTCTTTGCTGGAAAATATTTTTCTGTTAAGGGCAACGTTGTTGATATCTTGAGTTTTATATGTTAGGCAAAATTTGTTCCAATTAATCTTGCTATGTTGGTATGATGACAGTCAAAGACATCCCTTAAATGACCAGACAGGCTACTTTTCAATAACACTTTATTTTCTAAGAAGACACATATTCACATCAAGCTTGCTGTTCATCTGGCCCTTGAAATTCTGCTCAGGCTTCCAAAATGTTTCCTGAGCCTTAGATGCTGGAGTGTTTTATATCTATTAGTACCGGGCTCTACAACTCTGCATTTTGGTTGGTTGTGGTTTTCTGTGATGATCTCTGCCTGTTGCAAAAAGTTTCTCTAATGAGGACTGAAGACTAAACTTCTCTGTGGGTATAAGGACAAATATTTAGAATATAGTTAAGGATTATGCTAGTTTAGTTGAGTGTCAAGTGTAGGCTCTTTCCCAAGATCCATGGCTTCATTGGCTCTGGCTAGTTTGGTCAGGTTTCCAGTACTGGGCATGGTTTTATTCTTAAGCTCAATGAGAGAGCTGTTGGTTACCACCAGTATGCGTGCCAGTACTGCACCCTTTGGGTTATTGTGCCATGCCATGGGGGGTTGTGGTTTGTAGGTGTCATAGCTGAGTAGGACTGTTGTGTAGTATGAATAATATAAACCCAGAGACAGATATTGGGGCTCAAGTTGAAGATCAGAAAAGCAAAGTGCCGAATTTGTTCCTTAGAACCTATGTAGAAAAGGAAAATACTGGGTGGGACGTTGCGATTTGAACATTGAGCAGGTAGAAGCAGGCACATCTATTGGGCTCCCTGGGCATCGAGTGTCACCGAATAAGCTCTTGAAGGTCAAAATTTCTCGGATGGTTGTCATTTTCTTTCCAGATATAACTGGACCCTTTGTGCCTCATCTTGTGACTAGTGACGGGAGGATATAGAGATTTGAGTGACATAGTTTCTGTTATTCAACAGCCTGTCTAGCAGAGAAGAGATGCCAGCAACTCTAATGTAGCATAGGGAATGTGCGTGGGGGAGCCAGACTTGGAAAGGATGACTTCCAGGTGAGAAGAGTAAGGCCAGGGAGGACAGCAGTTTCGTCTCTGAGCTTTGTTTTCCTCCCTAGGAACCTGGTGTAACTTCAGTGTCTCCTCTGGCAAGTCTACTTCCCTTTGCATCTTCTTCAGTGTTTTTTGAAAACGTGCATGGGTTTATTATCCCACTCAACTGCACTTCTCACTAGTTTCCACCATCAGTGTCTAGCCATGTTCATCTTTCTTGCATGTAGCACGACAATTTTGCTTCCATGCCTAGTGGTCTTTGTCATCGGTTGCCAACTGTGTCACCTCAAATGCAAACTTGATCGTCCTGAATCTCAGTCTTCTTGTTTAAAATCAAACTTTTAATATTTGCTTTCACAGCTGTTCACTTAAAAATTTTAAGAATTTCCCAAAATATCACACTGAAAAAAGTCTTCCCTAATCCTTGCCACTTAAGCCCACTAAAACTACAGGATATTTTTTTCTGCTTGCATCTCCTTTCTTCCTCCTTACCTGTCTGAATCTTAATCACACCTCTAGATGAGCTCAAGCTTCTCTAGCCATGTGAAAATTTCTACAACCTTTCCAATCAAATGCTGGCTTTTGTCCCATTCTTAAGAAGCTAATAAACAAAGGCTTAGGGTACAATATACTTATTTTTGGCTCTATTCTACTATGTGGCTGCTTCATGCTTTCTCTTTAGGCAGACTTGCATGGCTCTCCCAGTGTGTGGCTTTATGATCTGAAGCTACTTAATTTCCCTGAGTCTCATTGGCAGACTTAGATTAAGAATAACTCCCCTGGTCATAAAGCCGCCTTTCCATTGCTTTTTGGTTATAAATTCTTAGGAAATTACGATCAAAAATAGTTGCTACTTATTTCTGTGCATCTTTTTCTTTCTTTTCCCACCAGCCATTGTGATTGGCACGAGACTGGAAATCATGCTGGTGTTTTATTGTCCCATCACAAAACACAGAAGGGCTCATTAAATATTTTTGGATTACAGGTAGCAAGTCACTTCCAGGTGGGGCTTGAAGACTAATGGATCATGGGTTAAATCTCTGGTTAAAGCTATCAGTCCTCTTTCAGGAAATGTATATTTCTATAACATGGCTGCCCACATTTCTCTCACTGTTACTGCCACTGTTACTGGTGTGAACTAAGACAGACAGAGAACTTGCTCACCTGAAGTTGACATCGCTGGTTTGAGAAGAAAAACTTTACCACAGTGGAATCTCTATAGAGGTGTTGGTCTTTAGAGTGAGCTATGTGAACCTTTGAATGAATGAAAACTTATATAAATACAAATACCACCATCTGGATCCTTCAAGTAAGCGAGATAGATTGCCATTTCATTCAGTAATTTCTTCCCTTTTGCTTTTAAGATCTTCATCTTTCTGGGAACAGATGACCATTTGGCAATAAGTCCAAATTCAATACTTAGTGCACTGATTGAAAACCAAGGTCCTCCTCTTATCTAATAGCTGCTAGCATCTTTTCTTTTTCTTGACGTATCACTATGCCCCATGGGGTCAGTATATAGTACAAATTTCTTTCAGACTTCCATTGATTCACTATTGACCTAATTAGTTTCAAAAATTAGGGGACATGGATGGTCTCACACATACTATGTGAACAGCCTGTAACTGAAAAATTTCCTAAGCTCCCAGGTTTCTATTATTTAATCATGACTTTATTTATGTGTATCTAAAGTGTTTCCAGTTTCTAAATAAGAAAGCAAAACATCCCAATGGTTATTTATATGTCCAGGGTCCAAAGGACACAGGGTAATGGCTCTAAGACACTCAGGCTACCCATCTAGGTTTCTTCTATTTTTCTCTTTTCTTGGAATCCAGATTTACAGCTGAGATTTAGCAACTCCAAAATCATCTGTTAAATGTCTTCCCTTTGTCAGTCATTGTAGTAGCTGCCTGCAGAGGAAGGAGAAGAATTAGGTGTGTTTCCTGTCCGTTCAACTTCTGAGACCAGTTGGGGTAACAAAAACAGATTACTTCAACAGAATGTGATGTGTGCTTAACAATAATATATACAGATTGCTACAGCTGCAAAGGGATGGGTGTAGCCTCCGGCCCCGAGGGGGCGGGGTGGGGGGGGATTGTCACCGAATAGCATTAGCAATGGAAAGTGAAGATGGATGGATGGATGGGAGAGTGTCAGGCAGGACAGAGCAGAAACTGGAATCATGAACAAGCCCAGACACATGGCGAATGGCATACTGAAAGTGTCCCATTGGTGGGGTATAATGAAGAGTGTTGGATATGGAAGGGGTGTTTCCGTGCCTGAGAACCAGGCACAGATATGTCGTATTAGGGGTGTGGACATAATCCATTAGGGCCAAGGCAAATTGGACTTCATTTGCTTTCCCACTCCCATGAGTGGCCTTGTCACTTGAAAGGAAGTCCGCTTGCCAAACGGGCTGTGACAGCTGCCCTTCCTTCACCTTTTGGAAATGTTTGGCTCATACGAGGCATAGCAATCGTGTACTCCGCCATACGTCCTAGCTGCCACAGGAGCTTCCTGCTGCAGTTGGTAGAGCACTGTGCTCATACATGGATCGTATGTCCCAGGGTCTTTCTGTCCTTCAGGAGCTGGCTGGCTGTTCCAGCTGCACAAGTCAGGATGACAGATGACGTAGACCGTGGGTATCAGGGAGCATGACCCCAGAAAGCAGCCAGCCATCTCTAGGGCTGTCCACAAAGAACTGCTGTATTCTTGATCAGCTCTTCTGTGTCTAATTCATTTAGTAAGCTTGGTGGAGCTGGTAGTGTTCACGAGGCCGCTTCCTCCACCTGTTGCTGTGTTGTAACCCCAAAGCTGCTTCTCACCTGAGAGCTGATGGAGTAATCTCAGGGAGCCTGTTCAGTTTGTGGTTTCCTTGTTTCCCACACCCTGGGAAGAGCTATCATGGAGCCAGTGTCTATGTGAGGACAGTTTTCCTGGCTGCTGTTGGCTTTGGAGTGCACCGGGTGCTCTCTGTGGCTATTTCAGTGTGTCTATGGAAGGATACTTTTATTTTCAGTGACAGTGTGGGAGAGTAAAGAGCCCTGGACTAGAAATCAAGACAAGGGAGGAAGAGAGAAAGAAAGGGGAAAGAAAATCCCGACTTTTATCTCTGACTTTTTGGCCCTCTCCTGAAATCCCAGCTCACGATGTCTCATGGCGGGTCTTATGAAAGTGGCTTGTTCCTGATGACCCCAAATCCACGGGATATTCTTGAATAGTAAAGGAGATCAGGTAATGAGAAAGACTACAAGGTTGCAAAGTGCTTTTTGGATTTGTTTAACTTTCACCATTTTTGTTTAAAAAGAGTTACGAACTGTAATGGCTTCCCTTCCGCCTTCCAGAGCCCAACTACTCTAGTACTTTTGGGATATTTTTTTCCCTTTGTGCAGATGGAAAGATAAAGCCACATCTTTTTTGAGCTTGGACATAATGCTTCTTTTGTTATCTCAGTATTTATGTTTTTTTTTTTTTTTTTTTTTTTTTTTTATACATAGGATGAAGCCCCTGCAGGTATCCGGTACGTCTTTATTTTCCTTTCTGCTCGGGGTGACACGGAGTGTAAGGAACATAGTCTGTTTTATCAACTTTAACTGAATTGCCACTTGCAGCCTTAAAAAGAAAAAAAGAAATGTTAACTGATGTCACTTGAATGAATAGAGAGGGCATAGCTCTGAGAAAATTTATTAACTGGGATCATGTTTATTCTATGATTACCAACTACATAATGCCTTTGTTTAAACCCAGGGCTCAGGGGTTTATATTGGTCATTAATGCAGCTCGGTGATATATGGTTGCTTACAGCATTTTGCAGGAACGTGTGGACTTTCTAGTCTAAGAGAACCGCAGGGAGATAAACATCAAAGGGAAGTCTGGCCCGGGTCATGGACATGGGATGGAGATTGGTAGCTATTTCCTTTGGCCACCAGTCTCTTTATGTCTGCTGGCTTTCCTAAAGCAGAGCTGGCCACGTTGCTTGAATTGTAGCCAGGAAAAGGGAAATGGCCACAGGGAAGATATGTAGCATTCTTTCTTTGCTTATTAGAACCTTTTTATTTATTTATTTTGTAGACGAGTCTTTCAACTTCCCTGCTTTGCTGTTGGCCTGTCAGATACTCTAGGCCGGAGTCAAAGTTGGTTGCCCTTACGCTGCTGTGAGACCTTGGGTGATTGTCCAGGTAGCCTGCTGTTTCTGTCTTGGCTTGCATCTTTTGGAAGTCTCTCCCTTACACATCCTGCCTGCCCTAGTAATGTTACCTTCCTTCTCAGGTCTTTGATGAGGCTGAAGATTAGATTGTCATAGGTATTGTCGTCTCTGAAATATTAGGCACAAGACTTAAACTTTCTAGTCTAGGACAGCTTCGTAGCAATCTCTGTGATGCCTCTTCACTGGGATTGGGCATGTGGTATATGTCAATTGCTCTATGTTGCTTTACTGGTTGTAGGTTTTAATTTGTGTATGTTTTTAACCTTTCTTTCTCCTAGAGTATACCTGATATTTGCTATCATTGTATATCGTTTTTTATCAAGCCAAAACCTTCTTCTTTAGTCCAAAAGGGGAATTGTAGCTGAATATTGCCTGTGAACTTGCAACAGTGGCCACACCCTTTGGACATGTTTACAGGTGCAGACATGACCCATTTAAGGTAGAGGAGTAGGGGTTGGAAGTTTCGGAGAGCATCGGAGGCAAGGTCTGCATCCTTGGAGCAGGAACGCCACGACAGTTACTTATTGTTGTCTGTGTAAGTTCATCCCCAACAAACACCTATTTGTCCTTCGTCTTGGTTTGGCGAACTCATTGTAACTCCTCACCTTCAAGTATTCATGATTTTTCTTACAACCTGTTAGTTGATGGAAACAGAACCCAGTGTGAGGCTGCAAGTAAAACAGGCTCTTCCTGGGTGGCTGGCCGAGGAGAAAGAGAAAATCATATCAAACGCTGTCTCAAATTAGAACCTTGAAAGGGAGACACTGGAAAGAGATGGAAAATCCATGAGGCAGAGTGTGGTGGTACACAAAGGAGTTGTCACAAAGGAGTTGTCACATTTCAGGGTATACTGCAAGGCATGCATTAAAGAGCGGGAGGGATGCTTCTTAAAGTCTAAATGAATGGAGGCCTCTTGTGTGCGTTCTCACACTCCCCAGGTTGGATTTTCAGGGCAACACTGATCGCTGCTCTTGACTTTGCTCGTTTCTTCTTTTCCCTGCTTGAATCCGAAGTTCCTCGAGGCAGGGTCCTGGCTGTGAGCAATACAGTAACAACAGCTAGGCCCTTCGTGGCCCACTCACTGATCACTGTTACTGTAACTGACTGGGTCTGACTCCCTCCTCACGTTGTCTAGGACTCTTGCCTTTAATATTTGAAACAACAGTTGGGCACCGTTCAATTCCCTGCCTGTACTGCACTGTAAATCCTCAGGTTCACATTTGATCACAGTGTTTCTTCCAGGGACCAGACTCATTACCACTCGGTTGTGAGACAGTTGGTTTCCTTTGCCTGCTTGCGTACCAACACCCTCACTGCCGTGCTGCTGATGTTCCTCCACAGATGTAGATTCTAGAAGGATTCCACAAGGCACCTGATGTAATTCAAATAGAACTACGGTGCTGATAAGCTCCGCTATGTCTACAGGACTTCTTGGATGTGACAGACATAACTCAAGTGATTCAACACATACACACCCATCGAGTCAACACCGTAGCTCTTTGAGGTGGCTATTTTTATTTTCCCTGCCTCTTCCACTTTGAAGAAAAGAGGGCAGGGAATCCGATAGGCTCGTCCAGAATCATCCGGCCAGCAGTAAGACTAAATTACAGCTTGAAGAAGAAGTTTCTCTTCACCTCTTGATGATTTGGGGGTGGGGGTGGGAGCTGAGGTGAGGAGATTGTTAAAGAACAGTGATTTTTTTTTTTTTTATCGATTCTGTGTTTTGCATCATGCATCCTGATCCCATCTATCTTCCCATGCCTTCACATCTACCATCTGCCCTTGCGAATCTCCTCTGCAAAACAAAACAAAATTCAAAAGAAAGATAAAACAACCAACAATAACAACATCAACCAAAGGTCTTGGCGTGGAAGCTATAGTGTGACACAGTGAGACACACAACACACCTTTACTTGTCCACACATCTTTACTTGTGAGTGTTCAGTGTGATGGATATCCCACCATTGCCTTGTGTCATGGAAGTCCTTCCACTTTGGACCTGCAGGTCCAGCCCCTTCACATGCTCAAGCCGGTCATAGACCAACTCATAGCCCTGAGTGATAGCAGCACTGGGCAGCATGCTAGCGTTCCCTCATCGACACCAACGAGGCAATCTTTCCAGCATTTCCCTGGCTAGCTCACCCTCTGCAGCAGGCAGCAAGGACAGTGGCCATTTCTCCCGCTTTTATGCTCTCAGGCATAGCTCCCCCATACCCACACCACCAGGGCCAGCTCTGCTGTTTTGCCCAGGTGAGATGAAGGGCCCACTCCCCAAATGTTGCAGCCAATGAGGGGCAAGGCCAGCTCTCCTGCTCTCATGACTCCAGGGCCAGCTCTCCTGCCTGCTGCAGGGACAAGGGACAAGGGGAGGGTGGAGGGTATCTTTCTCTCACCCCCATGCCATTATATAGTATGGTAGATGACGTAGATGACAGGGATGAGCTCAGCTCTCCCGCTCTCCTGCTCTCCTGCTCCTAGGGCTGTGTCTCCTTATACCCGCAGCCAGTAGGGTCAGCTCTACTGTGTTGCCTGCGAGAGGTTCAGGGCCCACTCTCCTGGGTGCTGCAGCAGGTGAGGGGCAGGACCAGCTCTCCCACTCTCATGACCTCAGGGTCAGCTCCCCAACCTGTCACCTGTGGTGAGGAGCAGGGGATGGAGGAGAGCAGCTCTCCCTCACCCTCTCTGTCATATGGCAGATGAGGGGTGGGACTAGACATTTCACCCACATTTACGGAGCCAGGACACTTCTGTCCATCAACAGGGTCAGCTCTACGGTAACGCGTAGGTGAGGCTCAGGGTCAGCTCTCCCAATTCCGAGACCCCAGGACTAGCTTTACTGCCCGCAGTGGATGCTGACAGGTCGGGGGTGGGGCATCTCTGTCTTGGCTACACCTCCTCATGACAGACAGCTCTCCCACTCTCATGCCTTCAGAGCTAGCTCACTTACACTCTGGCAAATGGCATCATTTCCACTGTTCTGTCCAGGCGAGGGCCAGGGCCTGCTCTCCCAAGTGCTGCAGTTGGGTGGGGAGGGCCAGTTTTTCCTAATGCTGCAGTCAGTGAGGGGTGGGACCAACTCTGTTCAGTCCTAACCTCATGGTCTTAGGTGGTAACAGAAGCCACAGATAGCAACACAGACTGAGGCAGAGGCAGGACCATGGACCCAGACACGGCCCTTGGAAGCAGACCAGGCAGAGAGGAAACCATGGCCCCAGGTGGCAGCATAGGCCACTCAGACCTGCATGGTCCTGGCAGCTGCATGGCCCTCTAACACTAACACAGGCTTAGGTGGTGAACCAGATCCGATCGTCCCAGTGTCTCTTGGTGGTAACACAGAACATGGATATCAACACAGACCCTGACTGTGGTTGGATCACAGACCAGCAGCCCAGGCCAAGATGTCACCATGGCCCTGGCAGTGTAGGTCACTCAGATTGGGATGGACTTAGTGGCTGCATTGCCCTTGAGCACCAACATGGCCTCAGGTGATAGCCCAGATTCCCTGCAATAGGAGTCTCATGAGCTGCCAACAGGGGCCAAGGTGTCATATAGTCTGAGCTGTGGCTGGAGCTATGTCTGGGTCCCCATGGGCCAGCAGCTGCAGCCAACATCTGCACTGAAGAACAGTGATTTTTTTTCTGTTTTTGGTTTTATTTAAACTTGAGTTTGGTTTGCTCACTCATTTCAAGCTACCCTGAAGAAAATTTGATTGACGTTGCTGCTCAGAGTCCTAAGTCCTAGAGATAGAGCTTTAAATGAAGTCATCGGGGTCTATGGGCCTCTAGGGTTTCACTTTATGGAAGGAGGAAGACCATAAAGAACCACACACTTAAAAGGTAGTACTATGTGTTATAGCAGAGAAATGAACTTGCATATTTGTGGCTAAGGCCTAAAAAATAAGAAAACGCCCAGCAAGGAAGGATGGGAGATGAGAAAAGGAGCTGCTGCTGGCAAAGACAGCTGCCCATGCAAATGTGGGAACCCGTTAGGCAGGTTTGCAAACAGTATGTCTGAAACGCAGCGAAGGAGACCAGCTGTGTCGGGGAGAGCTCGGCCATGCCCTTGGCGTGCAGAGTATGGATTTTATTCGGTGATGGAAAGCTGCTGAGGTACTTTCCAGCGGTTCTCAAACTGTGGGTCGAAAGCCTTTCTCAGGGGTCGCCCAAGAACATCTGAAAACGCAGACACTTCCATGGCGATGCATAATAGCAAAATGGCAGTTATGAAGCAGCAATGAAAACAATTTTACGGCTGGGGGTCAGGCCAACATGAGGAACTGTGTTAAAGGGGCTCAGCATGAGGAAGCTTGAGAGGCACTGCTTTAGGCAGAGTGTGGTGTGATGAGCTTTCTGATTTGGCATGCTTCCTCTGGTTTCCTGTGGAGCAAACCAGAGTCAAGGGTAGATGCTGTCCGGGCAAGCAGTAGGTAGGAACGGTGTGGGCCTTGTACTGGGTGACGAGCATGGAGACAGAGGAGCAGTACTGTACTGTAAGGGCTTTCTGGAAAGAAATGCTGGCATTGGAAGAGCTGTGGCATTCTATTTAGGGCAGGCGACAGAAAAGGTGGAGAGCCACGCCCCTGTTCATTGCTGTTCCTTCTGACAGGGGGTGCTCCTTCGGCCCCGAGAACAGCTGCTCTTCATTGAAATGTTTTAGGCTGCAAAATGTGTCATTAACTCATAGTAATCGACAGACTTCAACAGAAACACAGACAGGGACAGAAATCAGAGAAGGTTACACAGAGGGGACGAGAAGATGTGTCCAGACCTTCACTGCAAAGGTGGGTATTTTGAGGGGACACTAAGCAGGTCGTGTGACAATACAGTGACCCATAGAATCCCCACACCCCAATTCCTGAGCTGCCTGGCAGCATGAGTCTCTATATCTACATGTCCCTTCTCACACATCTACATGACTCCATCCTATCCTCTTTACCCTGTGAGAAACATGTTGAGAATTTCAGAATCACACATATTTATAACCCGAAACAAACTTGAAGGGTCTGGGAGTGGAGACAAAGTGGGGCGGCAGAGCTTCAAGGTGCGAGCATCCCTTTGTAGTCCTGCATCCCTGGAACGACAGCCACAGCAAGAGGCGTCTGATGGTGTACACCTGCTGCTGCTGTCCCTCTCGCAACATCCCTGACAATGTCGCCACCGGCAATGATCCTTGCAGAAAGCTGCACGGATGGAGCATATGGGATTTTGTCAGATGCGCTGTTTCTGGGCGGCTGGAGAAGGCGAGTTCATAATACGGCTATGTAGGATGCCCCCAAGCTGAGCTTTCTTATTCACGGTGTGAAGGAGAGTAGCTCACAGCTCTGTGCTTCCAATTCGATCTGCTCATGCTCTGAGGCACTCGTCATTCTGTCCAGATCTGTGTTTTAGCTAGGCTCTGGGTAGCTTTCGTACCCCTCCCCCTCCATTAGCAGCTAACACTTGAGTGTCGTAGAAAAATTGGAGACTTTAGAAAAGTACCAAATGGGGGCACAACAATAATAAATATGTCTTTATTCTGTTGTTCAGGGGCAAGCCTTTCTGTATTTTGCTTATTCCTTTCCGGCTGTTGCCTTTCTTTTTTTGCTCTGTGCACCTTTTCTTTCTTTGTGGCACAGAGTTTATACTGTCTATGCATTTTTTTTTAACCTTACATTTTCCCTCCTACCTCCGTCTCCACAGCCCTTTCCGTTACATTAAACATTCTCGGTGAGCCGCCTTTTACTCTCCGATGGCGCACACAATCTGCAGGAACTACTCCTACTCGGCATTGCAGATACTGGAGCCATCAG
The DNA here is from genome assembly GCF_003668045.3 of Cricetulus griseus. Classification (NCBI taxonomy): domain Eukaryota; kingdom Metazoa; phylum Chordata; class Mammalia; order Rodentia; family Cricetidae; genus Cricetulus; species Cricetulus griseus. Next base: position 26,194,331 of record NC_048603.1, read on the forward strand.
TCCAAACACGGCCATTTGCCTCCGGGACCCTCCAGCCTGGCAACAGTGGAAACATTTTCATTTGTTCTATCGTCATTGATTCAGTTCTGTGAAGCTTTTCTTTTCTTCTGCCACCAGAATTCCCGTAAGGTCTGAGGGGGGGGGGGGAGAAAGAAAAGGAAAAAGGTCTGCATTGTGGGAATGTAGCTCTGCGTGTTTATATAATCTCCCATTTCAGCATCTCAGCGCAGCGCCGAGATCCTGTCTGCCCTCTGCAGAAGGAAGGGGTGACCACAGGGAGGCCTCCGTCTGGGTGGGGAAATGGAAATCTAGAGCCAAGTCTTCACATTTCAAACCAAGGTGTCCTTCTGTAAGAAAGTATTACTGCAACTGGGAAGATAGCTCATTTGGTAAGCTCACCACACAAGCATGAAGTCCCGAGTTCGGACCCCCTTACCTATGGAAAACCCAGGAATGGAGGCAAGTCCCCGTCCCCTCCGTGCCCAGGAGACAGAGACAGAATTTCTGAGGCTTGCAGTTCACCACTTCTAGTCAAATTGGTCAGCTCTAGGTTTAGTGAGCCTCTGTCTCAAAAACAAAACAAAACAAAACAAAACACACACACACACACACACACACACACACACACACACAAAAAAAAAAAACCAAACCAAAAAAACAAAGAAAAAACCAAACCAAAACAACAACAACAACAAAAACGTCAACAACAAAAAAGTCAACTGATATTGAGGAAGTCAGGGACTTCTGGCACGCACACACACACAGATAGTGACCACACACACACACACACACACACACACACACACACACAGGCCACACACACACACACACACACACACAGATAGTGACCACTCATACACACACACCACACACACACACAGATAGTGGCCACACACACACACACACACACCACACACACACAGATAGTGACAACACACACACACACACCACACACACACACACACACACACACACACACACAGACACACACACACACACACACACACACACAGATAGTGACAGCACACACACACACACACACACACACAGATAGTGACAACACACACACACACACACACACAGATAGTGACAACACACACACACACACACACACACACACACGATGTGTTTGCTTATTTCCACACACACAGAAATAATCGCTTAATCAGCTATCACTTGACAAGTGTGATGCAGGGTTTGGTGGCCTTGTGATGATGGTTGCAAAGGACTTAGAGAAACTCATCCTTCACAAAGTTATTTGCTGAAAACAGTTTAAGCCTCAAGGAACTCGAGATCTCAAAAATGTCCTCATCTAAAATATGAGGACATTAGAGAGAGGGAACCATCCTGAGCTTCTCCCTCTAATCTCGAATGTTCTCCCATCCACACACTGTGAGGTTTCTCTGTGTACCCCAGCCTAGAGTCCCGGATCTGAGCACTGCCTTTGAAATTAAACCATTTGGATTTCACCTTAAGACTCATCATTTACTTAGTCCCCCGGATGCAGCCATCTTCCTCGTGGTCCCTGAAGACGGAGGTGGCAATGAGACTTGGTTGTGGTTTTTGGTGAGTGCTAAACTAATAACACATGTAATATTCATGGCATACCTCTTAGCCTATTTTCAAAATGCAAAGCCTTGTCTCATACTAGGCTCATCTTATTCCTGCCCCAGGCAGATCGAACAGTCTCTATTGATAGATATGCATTGTTTTAATTGCTTTACATGTGTTTGTATTACTCTATACATGCTACTTAAGGCAAAGGGGCTTATTTTGGCTCACAGTTCACAGTCTATCATGGTGCAGTACCATGGTGGCCAATGCTTGTAACAGCTGGTCATCTGTCTCTATAAGAAAGACTCAGGGCAGAATGGCCAAAATCAAAAGCAGCAATGACAGTTTATGCTGGAGAGGATGTGGAGAAAGAGGAACACTCCTCCACTGCTGGTGGGAGTGCCAACTTGTACAGCCACTTTGGAAATCAGTATGGCAGCTCCTCAAGAAAATGGGAATCAGTCTACCACAAGATCCAGAAATTCCACTCCTAGGCATATACCCAAAAGAAGCACATTCCTATAACAAGGGCATCTGTTCAACCATGTCCATAGCAGCACTATTTGTAATAACCAGAAACTGGAAGCAGCCTAGATGCCCCTCAACCGAAGAATGGATAGAGAAAATGTGGTACATTTACACAATGGAGTACTACTCAGCAGAAAAAAACAATGGAATCTTGAAATTTGCAGGAAAATGGATGAAACTCGAAGAAACCATTCTGAGTGAGGCAACCCAGTCATAAAAAGACAAGCATGGTATGTACTCACTCAAATGTGGATTTTAGACATAGAGTAAAGGATTACCAGCCTATAATCCACACTGCCAGAGAAGCTAGTAAACAAGGAGGACCCTAAGAGAGACATACATGGTCCCCTGGAGAAGGGGAAAGGGTTAAGATCCCCTGAGCAAATTGAGAGCATGGGAAGAGGGGGGAGGGAGCTATGAGAATGAGAAGGGGAGAAGGGGAAGGATGCAGAGGTCATGAGGGAGCAGAAAGGTTGAGTCAGGGGAAGAATAGAAGAAAGGCTATGTGATAGGTAGGGTTTTAGTTGGGGGGTGGTAGGGGAGGAGGGGAGGGAGAGGGAACTGGGATTGTCATATAAAACAAGCTTGTTTCTAATTCAAATAAAAAAAGATTTAAAAAAAAGAAAGACTCAGGAAGCAGAGGGATCAACACTGGTACTGAGCTCTCTCTTTCTCCTTTTTATACAGTCCAAGACCCAAGGCCAGGGAATGGTGCCAATTGCTTTTAGGGTAGCTCATCTCACCTCAGTCACACATATCAAGACCATCCCTAACAGGCATGTCTAGCGATTAGATTCTGTCAAGTCAATAATCAATATTAATCATTGACAACACCATGGAGACCCATTTACTCCCAAGGAGATTATCTTTCTTTGCAATTTGGGAGGAGCTAGGTATTATGTATTCCTGTGTAATATCAGAGGAAATAAAAGAGATTAAGCAACTGGTTCCCATGGAAACGAGTCCTAGTTAGATGTTATACCATTTGCTCGGTTGCAACATATAGGCAAATTGGATGACTAGCAATGTCTTTCACAATGCATGCACGTCTGGGTGGCGTAGAGGACAGAGCATCTTGGGTTCTACCCAGTGTTCCTTCTGAGAATCACTGGATCTGGTAAGGAATGCTGCCAGAGAGCAAGGGAAATGTCCTGGTGTACACTTTACAGTGCTCCGGTGTTACTGCTACGGCGGGGCTTGGTATCCTGAGGGTTCCCATCACTGAGCCTGTGCCGGCTGACTTGTGGGGAATGCACAGGTTTCCTTGGCGCAAAGTCAGGATGTAATTTTTAGTTTTAAGAGTCACAAGCAATAAGTCCTGTAACTAATTCTTCCCCGCTGGGTTGTTCTTCTCCCTCAGGCAGTCAGTCCTCCACACTTCCCATTTCCAGATGCTTGAGGTTTCGGCTTGAGGAAGAAGCTTTTCACCGCAGCGAGGAGCAGAGGCTGAACAGGGGACCTTTCTGCTGCTAGTTACCAGAGTCAAGGCTTTCCTCTGTCTCCAGTTCTGTGTGTTTAGCCACTGTTCTCTGCCCGAAAGCTCCCTCTGTATTTGTCCCTGTGCCGTAGCGTTTTGTTCAGGGAGTTCCCAGCCGGCCTGTGATGATGGGAAAGGAAAAGACTGCTCTTGACTGGACCTGAGGGAGGTTATAGGGTCCTCGTCCTATTTGGGATCCGGGATGGGGGAAGGTGTCTTTTTTTTTCTCTCCATTTTTTTATTTAAGATAGAAACAAGATTATTTTACAGGTCAATCCCAGTTCCCTCTGCGTCCCCTCCTCCTCTGCCCCCCCAAACTAACACCCTACCTATCCCATACCCTTTCTGTGCTCCAGGGAGGGTGAGGCCTTCCATAGGGGGTCATCAGAGTCTGTCATATCCTTTGGGATAGGGCCTAGGGCATCGTCCTTGTGTCTTGGCTCAGGGAGTATCCCTCTATGTGGACTGGGCTCCCAAAATCGATTCCCATGCTAGGGATAAGTACTGAACTACTACAAAAGGCCCCATAGATTTCCGAGGTTTCCTCACTGACACCCACATTTATGGGGTCTGGATCAGTCCCATGCTCGTTTCCCAGCCATCAGTCTGGGGTCCAAGAGCTCCACCTTGTTCAGGTCAGCTGTTTCTGTGGGTTTCACCAGCCTGGTCTGGACACCTTTGCTCATCAGTCCTCGAGAAGGTGTCTTTGAGGAGAAAGGCTTTTACACAGCCATCCAGTCCTCCCATGATTCACGTATTTGTGTAGCAAATATTTGCTGAGTTTTGATGTAATGAACGGTCCATGAAATCTTGAAGAAATTCAAGAGAAATTTAAGGAGGGAGATGAAGCAGAGGAGCTGTGAGGAAAGAAAGACATAGCAGAGCACAGAACAAAACCAATGATTCGCTGCAATTATCATCTG